>NC_133655.1:233446048-233751532 GCF_009905375.1 Apium graveolens
CCTTCTCCTGGATTGGATTTAAAGTGTTCATACTCAGAGGTTAGGATCTCCAACTTGTTCTCCTTAACTTCCTTTGTGCCTTCATTAATCACCTCAATAGTTTCCCACATGTGTTTGGAATTTTTACAGTTCATCACATGTCTGTTCATCAAGGGATCAAAGGAATCAATTAATATTAACTGAAGGCTGGCATCCAAGGAGGCTTCTTCCTTTTCAGCAGGAGTAAAATCTTCAGGCTCTTTTGGATAGGTTCTAGCTTTGGTAATCACAACATCATCTACTATCACCTCTGGTTCAATAACCATTGGAGTTGTTGGACCCTTCTTTAACAAGTTCAGATATTTGGGATTTGCAACTTGTAAAAACAAGAGCATCTTCTTCTTCCACATGATATAATTTTCTTTATCAAATAGTGGAATTTTAATGGTTCCAACTTTTTGTGAAGTCATTATGAATTTTTGAATAAATAAAAATTCAAGGAGTTGAAAAATCACAAAAGTCTAGGATCTTGATTTGTTCGTTAATCAGAAGGCTCTGATACCAATTGTTAGGTCCCAATGTGTTTGTAGAAGGGGGGGTTGAATACAAATAGTACCGAATAATCGAATTAAATGCAGAATAAAAATGTGAAACAAAATTCAAGTTAAATAAGAATATTATTAAACTTGAAAGGTGTTACAACAACTGTATCGATTACAAGGAATTAATCTCAAATTAATTATCACAAATTTAGAATAAATTCGACATGAACTTTTTCTATTTTTGCAATAAAAAGATTCAAATGCCAAACGCAATTTGAGATTAAGTTCTAGGGATTTTGATCCGCTAGATAGTTACACAAGAACAAGATAAAGATTTCTAGTGGTTTGGATTTAACTTTACAAACTAGAAATTTAATCTTGAAATTAGCAGAGAAGATGAAATATTTGTTCTGCTTCTTTTTCTTTTTGTTCTCGAGTTCTGTAGAATGACTTCTGCTGCTTGTCTTCTTTTTAAATCAATCAACAGACTTGAATGAACTGGAGTGACAATCGGTGAGACAATCCAATTGTACTAGCAAGACAATCTGTTGAACTGGAGAGACTTTCGGTATGACTATTGTTTGTACTAGCATGACTTTCGGTATGACTATTGATTGTCATACCGATTGTCATATTAGTACAAAAGATTGTCTTGCTGAATTTAAATATATTTTAATTCAATCTAAATGCTGAAAATCCTTAATATTAATTTTGAATTAATTAATCAATTAATTCAATTAATAAATAAATTAATCTTTGCAGATATAATTTATTTTCTTAATTAAATTATATGACTTAATTAATTAATAGAGAATTAATACTAACCTTGAGCAGCAACCATTCTTCTGAATATCTTCTGAAAATTACTGAGAATTATGAATCAATTCCACCACTTCAATGTTGACACTCGATGTACTGTCTGGTTCATGAGTGACTAACTTCCGTGACGTTTCTTCATGTCTTGACTTTGATTTCAGATTAAATCCCTGTAATTAATTGATACCCTGACGAGATCTCTGTCACTTGATTAAATCCACAATCTTGATTTATATCACTGAGGCTTGAACAATTTCTTGAACTTCTTCCAGTGAATTAATTCCTCAAGTCTGTAGATGAACCTTGTTTCTGAATCCTTTGACAGATATTACTTTGTGAGATCTCTTTGACGGTAGATCCGCTATTTACTTATTACATTCTTATTTGAGTTGAGTTAAATCCTCGAATGTACAAATAGGCTATGACATATGCCTTACAGTAGAGGTAGAAGTTTGTGCAACCACTAGCATTTGAAGCAACTGAGTTTATTGAGCTTGATGTAAATGGATTGCAGTGATGGAAGCTTCCCAGGTTTTGAGTCTTGTGTCCAAGGAGTCCACTTTGCTGGCCAAATTAGAGTTTTTCCTTAGTTGTCTGTTGATGTCAAGCATGGTTGTGTTGGGAAATTTAGCATCCAGTCTCTCAGAAACATCCTTCTTGACTTGATCAATTTCTGTTTTGATTGCAGTGACATCCAGATTGCGTTGAAGAGATTGAATTTGGCGCAGTTGAAGAGATTTGAGATGTGCTTGAAGAAACTTCTTGGTGTTGGCATTGGTTGTAGCTTGAAGAGCTGTCTGAGTTTGTTGAATGATATGAAAGAGGGTAGACTTCAAATGTTCCTCATCGCATTCTTTGGAAAATACCCAAGGTGGAGTGTTTGACCTTGAGCTAGGGCATGTTTCTCCCCCTATGTACATGAACCCTTCTTCATCATCATCTTCATCCCCAAATAAATCCTCAGAACCACCAGTTCCATAATAAATGTCATCATCAGCTGTCGGTGGGATGGCTGTGATGGCATCATTGGCCCTTTACATAGAAGCAGTAGTGTGCACCAAGTTGAGCATTCTTTCAGCATCCTCATTGCCCTTTCCAGCTAGAGTTTGATAAGCTAGAACAAGATGAGTAAATGTCTCAGCATCCAAGGAGATAGAATCTATGACAACTTGATATTCTTGCTGAAATAGTCTCTCATTTTCTGCATCACTGACATTCATTGACTCACTAGCAATGGCTTCCATCCTTATATCTCATGTACCTGTATTTCTCTCATTTTCTCTATATTCTTGCATCAAGGGTTCCCATTGGCTCAACACCCCTCACACCCTCACCTTCACCTACTAAGGTGGAACTCCCCTCACTCACTTTTGCCAGGCTGGAAGAAATAGCCTGCATATTTTCTCTCTTTTTCTCTTCTTTTGCCTGAGAACAACTCAGCCTTTCACTCTGTTCACTCCCTTCCCTCAATCCTAGGAGGCATTGTACAACTACTAACTCATCGACACTTGTAACAATTGTTGAAAATTCAGCTTGTGTAGTGAGTACCGGCGGATGAAGAATATCCATCGGGGTAGTAGTTAGGATAACCGACGGATGACTGCTGTTAGGCACATCCGTCGGGATACAAACACTAGTCGATGGATGAATAATATCCACCAAAATAGAGGAAATGTTAGAGTTTGGAGTATAAACTATTATGGAAGCTGTGCAGATTGATGATAATTTAGGCACAGAAGTCTCAATAGTTCCTGAAAAAATTGGCAAGTGAGCCAAAAATCATCTAGAAGATGATGCTCACTTGTACTGAGTTTTGGCTTATCCAACAGAGTTAAAGAAGGAGAATCAGGGAATGAAGTGTGAATCATATCGACATCCAGAGAATTGGTGGGAGAGCTTTGTGTGTTTGGTGCTTCTATTGTTAAAGATTTTGGTCGTGACTCCATATTTATTGGAGTCACATCAAACTGAGTTTGAGAAGGTGCAGGCAGTCACTGAGTCTTTAGCTGCATTTTACACTATGTGTGATCCCTGTGCATCCCCAAGTTTTTTAGATTTTTTCTTTCTTGTATAAGTTTGTGGTGAGTCTGTGTCCCTAGCCCTTCTGATCTGTGCTCCTGGTTAGGAGCTTGTTTTAATAGTAGCATCCTTTTGAGAGGATGAAACTAGAGATGTGCTAATTTCCTTATTAAGCACCACAGTTTGTTGGGAAACTGTGGTGTGGCTAGGTTTGGGTACACTCACCTCACCATCCTTATTCTTAGGGTTTCTTTAATGTTCACCCTATCCCTCACCAATCTTACCCACCTTCACACTCCCCTATTTGCTTTTGGTAGATTTTGAAAATGACATATTTTGAGAGACACCAGAGTGTGGTTTCTTCGATTTCGATTTTGAAGGTTTGGATTTTGTGGCTTGGGTAGGCATCTGTTGGGTCATTGACAAAGATGCCATAGCCATAGTCAATGGCAAAGAAACTTGAGAGGTAGAAAGAGTAGGGACATAAACATTTACCTCACTTACCCGAGGGCCCTCCATGATAAGCAAATAAACAAGGGGCACCTCCTTGTAGTGACCAACTTTGTTTAAATCTGGAATTATTCTTCTTTCTTGAACCCAACAATCCAGTTTGTTGGTTGGGTTCTCAATCAAAATATCCTCACAAATATGGTTAACAATAATCATAAATAATCTAGCATAATAAACATTTCTAGATCTCTTTTTAATCTCCCCTAACTTGTAACCTAACTCAAACATGATAGCATCACTAAAATTATAATAATTGTCAGTAAGTAGCATGTAGAACATGTTAAGCATGGTAGTATTGATAGAATCAAAGTTGCTTATCTTTCCAGAAAACACCTTGGTAACTACATCACACAGAAAACTCCACTCTTTCCTAAGACCTAGCCTCCTAATCTCACTTAACTTAGTGGTAGGAAGTGTATAGCCAATATAATTAAGTTAACTAAATCAGCATCTGAGGCTAGTAGTAGTGCTTTCAGGAATTTCAAAGCATGCTTGAATAATATCACTGTTAATACAAAATTCCTTACCTTTAATGGAGAGAGTTATTGTTTTGTCAATTGCATGATACACGGCAGTAGTCCACATCTCCTCCACAAGTTCACAGTAAATTGTGGGTGATTCCAGCATGGCATAGTTAAGCTTGCATCCCTTCACAAAATCCATCATTTTGTGATAATCTTCAGAGGCTGGAATTTCTTTGTTCACAAGAGCCTTAAAGTTGTTCTTTTCATAAATAAATCCTGTCTGAGACATGATCTTGACTACTGGTGCCATTGTTAAGCAAGAAAAGTTGCAGAAAGAAAGGGGGTTTTGCTTTGAGGAAGAAGAGAGTGGTTAATTGCAATAGAGAAAGATAAAAGCTAAAATGAACTTGGAATAAGGCTTTTATGTATTCTCAGATAAAATGGGATAAAAATTAAAGGTAAAAATTAAAGACCCAATGAAAATTGCCCAAAATAGCCGTTTTAAAAGTAAAAATAAACTGTCAAAATTCTGTCAATTATCCATCAGATTTACTTACAATCTGTAAGTATATCACGACGGATAATGTTCAGAACTTTAATGGCTAAGATGTTGACAATTCGATGAATGAGAATAAAGCAATTATCTGTCGGGTTTAAAATAATCCAGAAAAGTAATTAATTTTTACCAGGCTATTCTATTTTGACGGATGATCAAACTCGATGGAAAATAAACATCCGTCAAGATATAGATTTTGACTTAGCCAAATTTTCATTCATGACAGAAAAATCAATTAAGTTTCTGACTACATTTCAACTAGCAAGATAATCAAAAATGATTTAAGAGTAATTAAGCATACCTAACTCACTTACCAACCTAGAGAAGGTGGATTCATCAAGTGGCTTGGTAAAGATATCTGCAAGTTTCTTCTCACTTGGAACAAAATGAAGTTTCACGGTACCATTCATTACATGTTCCCTAATGAAGTGGTATTTGATGTCTATGTGCTTTGTTCTTGAATGTTGTACTAGATTTTCAGTAATGGAAATTGTACTTGTGTTATCACATAAAATAGGAATTTTGTCCACTTGCCAACCATAGTCCAACAATTGGTTTTTCATCCATAGAATATGTGCACATCAACTGCCAGCAACAATATATTCAACCTCAGCTGTAGAAGTAGAGACTGAATTTTGCTTTTTACTGAACCAGGATACTAGCTTATTTCCTAGAAATTGATAGGTTCATGTAGTGCTTTTTCTATCAATTTTGCATCCTGCATAGTCTGTATCTGAATAACCAGTTAGATCAAAACCAGAATCTCTAGGGTACCAAATGCCAAGTTTTGGTGTTCCCTTGTGATATCTGAAAATTCTCTTTATAGCTATTAAATGAGACTCCCTGGGATTAGCCTGAAATCTAGCACAAAGACAAGTAGCAAACATTATATCTGGCCTACTAGCTGTTAAATACAAAAGAGAGTCAACCATACCTCTATAGGTTAAAATATCCACAGACTTTTCAGTAGTCTTTAATTCAAGTTTAGTTACAGTGGCCATGGGAGTTTTTGCAAATGTGCAATCCATTAGATAAAACTTCTTTAAAAGATCATAAATATATTTGGTTTGACTAATGAATATTCCATCACTAACTTGCTTAACTTGTAAACCAAGAAAGTAAGTTAGTTCTCCCATCATGCTCATTTCATACTTACTGTGCATCAATTTGGAAAACTTTTTACAAAGTTTTTCATCTGTAGAGCCAAATATAATATCATCTACATAAATTTGAACAAGTATACTAGAGCCATTAATATTTCTAAAGAATAAAATTTTGTCGACAGTACCTCTTGTGAAATGATTTTCTAAGAGAAACTTTGACAAAGTGTCAGACCAGGCTCTAGGTGCTTGCTTCAATCCATAAAGTGCTTTCAAAAGATAGTAGACATATTCTGGAAAATTTGGATCTTCAAAGCCAGGAGGCTGACTGACATATACTTCCTCCTCCAAATTTCCATTCAGAAATGCACTTTTGACATCCATTTGATAGATCTTGAAATTGGCATGGGTTGCATAGGCTAATAAAATTCTGATGGCTTCAAGTCTTGCAACATGAGCAAAAGTTTCATCAAAATCTATTCCTTCTTGTTGACAATAGCCCTTAACAACCAATCTAGCTTTGTTCTTGACAACTATGCTATTTTCATCCATCTTGTTTCCGAATACCCACTTGGTGTCAATTGGATTCTTTCCTTTAGGCTTGGGTACCAGCTTCCATACTTTATTTCTTTCAAATTGGTTTAGCTCTTCCTGCATAGCTAAAACCCAATTAGGATCCAACAGAGCTTCTTCTACTATCTTTGGTTCTTATTCGAGAGAAAGCTGCTATACAGACATTCTTCTTGAGTTGCTTTTCTTGTTTGAACTCTAGAGGATACATCACCAATAATGAGCTCAAAAGGGTGATCTCTAGTCCATTTTCTTTGTTGTAGTAGATTAGCTTTAGATGAAGAGGCCTCGTCATTGTCTTGATGTGTGACTGAGTTTTAAATAGAAGAAACTCCCCCTGAGTTTATGGATCTTTAATTTATAGAAGGAGTTCTTTCTATAAGTGATCTATTTTGACTCTCAGCTTCTCTCATTATTCCGACGGATGATGCACTTTGTATCCCGACGGATGGAGCTGATTGTCTACCGACGGATGATGCATTATGTAACTCGACTGATGCTGAATTTTGTGCATCATTGGACATAGTCTTTTCTGCATTATCCTTAGCCACTGTTTCTTGATCACTATCATCATCGCTGTCATCACAAATCATCTCAACATTATCAAATTTGAGGCTATCATGAAAACCTTCATCTTTTAGTCCTTCAATCTTCTTATCATCAAACATAACATGTACATATTCCATAACAATATTTGTTCTAAGATTGTAGACTCTATATGCTTTTCTAACAAAAATTCCTTCATCTGCTTTAGCATCAAACTTTCCATGTTGTTTAGTTTGATTCCTTAGAATGTAGCATTTGCATCCAAAGACATGAAGAAAGTTTAGAGTTGGATTCCTATTCTTGAATATATGATATGGAGTCATGCCTTTTGCTTAATTGATCAAGGAGATATTCTAAGCATAACATGTTGTATTCACAGCTTCTTCCCAAAAGTAAGTTGGCATCCTTGATTCTTCAAGCATAGTTCTTGCAGCTTCAATGAGTGATCTATTCTTCCTTTCTACCACACCATTTTGTTGTGGAATTCTTGCTGCAGAAAACTCATGCATGATTCCATACTCTTCACAAAACACTCTCATCACGGAATTCTTGAACTCAGTTCCATTGTCACTCCTAATTCTTCTAACCTTGAAGTCATTATGATTGTTAACTTGCCTTATGTGATTGGTGATGATTTCACTAGCCTCATCTTTGGACTTTTGAAAATATGTCCAAGAGAACTTTAAAAAATCATCCACAATTACTAGGCAATATCTCTTCTTTGAGATAGAAAACACATTTACTGGTCCAAACAAGTCCATGTGAAGTAACTGTAAAGGTTCTTCAATAGATGATTCAAGCTTCTTTTTGGATGATGTTTTAATATGCTTTCCTTTCTGGCAGGTATCACACAATCCATCCTTTGAAAACTCCACTTGAGGAATACCTCTAACCAATTCTTTCTTGACTAGCTCATTCATGGTCTTGAAGTTTAGATGGGATAGCTTCTTGTGCCATAGCCAGCTTTCATCTTGACTTGTTTTATTGAGAAGACAAGTTACAAATTTTGCATTTATTGAGTTGAAGTCAGCTAGATACACATTCCCTTTTTTTACTCCAGTGAGAACCACTTTGTTGCTCTTCTTGTTAGTCACAACACAGGCTTCTGCATTAAAAGTAACCGAGTTTCCCCTATCATAAAGTTGGCTGATATTCAACAAATTGTGCTTGAGACCATCCACTAGGGTAACTTCCTCAATGATGACATTATCTTTTGAAATCAAGCCATATCCTACAGTATAACCAATGCTGTCATCTCCAAAAGTAATACTTGGGCCAGCTCTTTCTCTAAAACCAGTGAGCAGGGTAGAATCTCCAGTCATGTGCCTTGAGTAACCACTATCCAGATACCAAAGATTCTTTTTATTTTCCTGCACACATCAAAATCAAATCAAGTTGATTTTGGTACCCAAGTTTTCTTGGGTCCTTCCTTGTTAGCCTTTTTCTTTGATTTCTTAGGTTTGATCTCATTTGACTTGGGTATTTCAGATTCATCATTTGTCATTTGAGTTGGACCTTTGAAACCATTCATCATTGCAGAATTATTATGCACAGGTTGACTAACATGAAAAGGCATACTTTGTGCAAATATGTTATTCCAGTAAGCCATGCTAAATGGCATTTATGGCATACTAAATGCAGCATAATATGGATTTTGTGCAAATGGCATGTTAGCATACTGTGCATTCAAATTGTGTGCAGACAAAACATTGACATGCATTGTAGGCATGCTGGGAAACGAAGGTGGTGCAGACATAAGAGTAGGCATAGAAATTTTGCAATTAACAGACAAATGATTAACACTACCACACTTAACACAAATTTTTCTTGGTGCATTTTTATCAGGTGTGTAGTTGTTATGTTTGTTAATTCCTACTTTCCCATTTCTATTGTTTTTCCTCTTTGACTCTGCTTTCACTTCAATTTTCTCCAATTTGTCATTTAATTGCTTGATAGACAGATGACCTACATTGACTCTTTTGTTCTTATTCACTTGACTTGTTTCTCCTGGAACAAAGTTCTTAGAAACTGATCCATACTTTTCATTCAACTAAGCTAGTTTAGCTTTGCTAACCGATTTACTTATACTCAACGGATGTGGCTCATTATCTCTCGACAGATAATCCTTTTGATTATTCGACAAATAATTTTCATCATCCGTCGAATCCACATCAGTTAAAAGTCCTTCAACCAGATTGGAATCAAGCTTCTCCTTGTTCTTTTTCCAGGCTGCATCACAGAAAGATTCTATACCTTGAACTTTAGTGATTTGAGCATGAACATCTCTAAATGATTTCCATGCCTTAATCACTTCTTTTTCTCGTTCAAGTTGCTTTCTTAAAATTTCCTCTTTTTTAAGGATTCATTTAGTTCATCCTTACAATCTTGCATTCTATTTTCAATTTTTCAAATCCAACCAATTGAGTCTCTAGCACATTGTTTCTTTCACTTAGAAACACATTAATTTTATTGTTTTCTTTAGTGAGAGACTTGAGTGTAACACGCAGGTAATATAACTCAGTAGACATGTCATTTATGGCATCATTACACTCAGCTTTAGATAAATGAGCTAGGTTGGTGGTGATTACCTGATTGCTTGATGAACTTGTCTCTATTTCATCTGATTTGGTCATAAGTGCTAGATTGACATAGCTTGTGTCTTCATCATCTTCTAATCCATCTGCAGCCCAGTCATTCTCTTGTATGATGAAAGCCCCTTTCCTTTTGTTTGAGCAACTCAAAGTATTTCTGCTTAAAATCAACAGGCTCAAACTTCTTTTTACCAGAATCAGACTTTCTACACTCACTAGCAAAATGACCTGCCAAGCCACATTTGAAACACTTGAATTTAGACTTATCAACCATATTTCTGTTTGGCTTAGCTGCTCCAAAATTCTTCTTGAATTTGAGCTTGGAAAATCTCCTGGATAGAAAAGCAAGATGCTCATCTATGTTATCCATGTCATCTTGACTAAGTTGGTCTTCATGCTCAGCTACTAGTCATTTTCCTTTGCCTGCACAAACTTTTGAGTTTGGTGCAGATTCAACAGCTCCAACCTTTATCTCCTTCTCATTTTCTTGCTCAGCAACTAGTGCAATGAACCCTCCCTACTTTCTTCCTTTCTCCATCTTCTCATCTTACTCTATTTCAAGCTCATAGGTTTTTAGGATACCATATAGTCTATTCAAGGTGAATTCCTTGTAATCTTGAGAATTTCTCAATGAGACTGTCGTGGGCTTCCATTCCTTTGGTAGAGATCTAAGAAATTTGAGGTTTGAGTCTTTTGTTTGATAGACCCTTTCATGCAGTTTTAGAGCATTTAGTAGTTATTGGAATCTACTGAAAATGTCAGTGAGTGACTCACCTTCTTCACTATAGAAATGCTTATATTGCTGAATCAAGAGTTGTATCTTGTTCTCCCTTACTTGCTCAGTTCCATCACATATAACTTGAATTATATCCCAGACATCCTTAGCAGTCTTGCAGTTAATGATGTCGTCAAACATATCACTGTCAACACCATTAAACAGAATGTCCATGGACTTTTTATCCTTTTGAACTTGTTCTTTGTCTAGATCTGACCATTCTGCTGGTGGTTTTGGGACTGATACTTCATTTCCTGTAGCAGCTCTCATAGGGACATGTGGACCTTTCTCAATGCAGTCCACATATGCTTCATCTTGAGATAGGAGATGCAGGTGCATCTTCACCTTCCAATGGTGATAGTTATCTTTGTCCAGAATTGGAATCTTTACTCCAACATCTTTTCAGTTCATCTTGTTAATTGTTGTGATCTTTAAACTCTTTATTCTTCAAGAGCTTGCTCTGATACCAATTGTTATTCCCAATCAATGCAACAAGAATTACAGAAGGGAGGGGGGTTGAATGTAATTCTGGCTTCTTTTTTCTGATTTTAAGAATGTTCTTACTTAATATATAATTGTGTTTGATTTTGTAAGAAGTGCAGAATGAAAGTAAAATAGAAATAAAAAAATAAAGCAATAAAACACAAGGCTTTAAAACTTTCTGGTGGATTTGAACTTATCCACCAGATATATATATATATATATATATATATATATATATAAAGATGAGAACTCTGTGATGCTTGAATATCACACAGCTTCTTATAAGTGAAGTTACAGAATTACCAAGAGATGCTTAACAGATACAACTTTATCTATCTCTAAAAAAATGCTTGCTTGATTTATTTGTTCTACTTTCTACACTTGGTTTATATTCTTCCAAGTTACATGGTAAAAAATACAAACAAGTAAAACAAAGATTGTTTTAAGTCTAATTCCATGCTACTTCATTACTCTATCAAGCACCTTTAAATATCTTCATAATTGCATGAAAATGGTAATGCTTATTTGTTCTCTAAATCCTGCAATTAGGCTGCCACATTTCATTTGCAAACACTCGACGCATGTGACTGTGTTGTCACTGTCAACTGCTATTTTGAATATGATCATCCGTCGGGACTATGTTGGTCATCCGTCGGGAGTCTTGTTGATTATCTGTCGGGAGCCTTTGTAGATCATCCGTCGGGAGTCTTTATGTCACTTGACTCTATTTCACTTATACAGAATTACAAGACATCTTATATTTATAATTAGACAACCTATTCTGCATATCAATCTAGTAGTTAACATGACTTAAAGAATCCTACAACATCTACTAATACATTGTTGTTTGCAGGCTTGTGCTACAAGACTTATTATTACATAAGCTACATTCTCGATGGATGTTCAGTTGTCATCTGTCGGGACTATAAAGTTCATCTGTCGGGACTATTGTAAACATCTGTCGAGATATACAAAAACACTAAGTTAAATCTACTAAAGTATTTTGTTCAACTTATCATCAAGTTCACAACATATTCCTAACAATATATACAATTATATAATATTAAGAAAAATCAGTATATCGCAGGGGTTCTAAGCTAACTTTAATAAAATGCCGTTAACATGCCATTAATATCCACTAACGAAATGAACGGAAATAGTGTCGATAGATCAATATACAACTGAACTGAGTACCAACTTGCTGTTACCACTTGCAGTTGGGTAACTAAATTCAATTTTTTTTAGGTGTTGCTAAATTAATTATATTTATAAATTTCATAAAGTTCATAATCTCATAAAATCTATAATTTCATAAAATTTATAAGTATATATTTTATTAAGCAAAAACACTAAAAAATTTATTTAGCAAGAAACACCCGAAAGGTTTTATATATAAAAAAATAATGACGGGCTCATTTAGCAAAAAAAACTAGGAGATTTATTTAGAAAAAGCTAACCATTTTATTTAGAAAAAGTATAAAAAAATCAACTAATATGTATAACAAAAATAAAAAAGTAAAAATCATTTTTTATTTTTGTTTTTGCAAAAAAAGAAAAAAAGAAAAAGAAAACAAAAAACTTAACGGATTCCGTTAAGTTAAAAATGGTTAACGTTTGAGAAAAATTTTAATGTTTGATGAGTAAATTGCAAATTAATTTTAGTTCAGTAATTCGTTAGCAAGTTTTTTGAATTTAATGATCCACTTACAAATTGATCATGAATTTGATAATATTTTTATCTATTAACCCGTTCCTAATCCAAATTTGGCTCTAGAACACAATTCAATGACGGTGCCCGAAATATGTTAATGAAATACTAACATTATGGGAGATACTTTGAACAAATTTTTAGAAGTACCATTTGAAAATGGAAGAACAAATATTATATTAATTTTTTTGACAAATATTACTTATAATTTTATAAATAAATATTTATTTTAAATAATTCTCGAAATAAGTCAGAATCAAACTCGAATCATAGCTTAAACCCTTAAACCGCTTGCACTATCCTTACTCAAAATATGATTTTCTTTGAATAATATAATCTATGTTTCTCTTTATAAAATGGCTTTATAAAATGGCATCGATATCACGAGACACGTAGATATTTAGGGTCCACGTGACAGGTCTCGGATCAAATAAATCCACGCGCCATACCACGCGTCAGTAGTTGATCAAACGGACCAGACCCTCTTATATAATAAACCAGTACAGTAGATAAAAATTTTATTAAGTATATTTTTCCAAATTCACTCTCTCTCTAAAAACTGCGACCAGCGAGAGAGATACAAAGAGAGAGAAGAGAGAGTCTTGTATATTTCCTCTCTCTAGAATACTTGGGGTTCATCACGAATTAACCCCAATGAAACCTTAGCTTCTGCTTCTCTACATACAAGGTACAACAACAACTACATCTATAGATACATGTTGGTTGTATGTATATGCTGTATGTTTGTTAAAGTTGTTCGTTTTTATGTTCATGTTTTGTTTGTTTTGCATCTGCAACTCATGACCCCATTTTAACTCTATCATCCCCCTCCCTCGTGTTATATGTTGTTACCAACTGAGTTGAATATATTTACATTTATTTATTATTATTTCTTGATATTCTTTTTATTATTTATGTACGTGGTATATTAATATTATTATTAAGACACACACACACAAACACACACTGCTTTGCTTGTCTAACACGATTGATGTGCGTTTCTTTGTTGTTGTTTAATTTGAGGAGATCGCATTAGAATAAAAAGTAAGAATGATGGGGTTTATTTATCTAGTTTTATGTGTGTTGTTTCAGTTTATTTCAAGTATTTATTGGTGATTGTGATTAGCCTTTGATTATGTTGAGTTGATTAATGTGGGTTTATCATAAAAATATTAAAGGTATGGTCTTTAAGTATAATCAAGGTTTGAGTTGGTTTTCATGTTCAACAATGGATCTGGGGGTTTGGTAAAATCAGAGCCCTCTGGTTCCCTTTTTGTATGTTTACTTATTTACAAGTACCCGTTTCCTTTATCTTATTTTTCGGAAATAAGTACTTATTTTCAGAAAAAGTATAAGTACTTATTTTCAGAAAATGCACGTAAACGTTCAGAAGGCTCGAATTTTCCAGTCTTATCATCATCTATTTATTTACTTTGTAATTTATTGTTATTATCAAATATAATATATTATTTATATTTGGCTGTAGTGGGACATTCCTGTTTCTGGTTGAGTGTTCTCATTGCAACTACTTGGATGACAATTTCTTTGGTTTACTAAGGATTTTCTATTGACTTGAGATTTTTCCATCTTTTCATGTTAAGACAACCACACAAAGTGTTCTATAGTAAAATTTACTAAGAAAATGGTGTTTTTTACTTGCTTTGGGAAAGACCAGCTTCTGTTCAATATGTTAAAAGTGGTATGGACAGACAACATTTCTTTTCATGCTTATGGCAATGCATTACTAGAGTTTTTTGATGTTTTGTACTTTATATATTTCAAATGCATTCTAGGTATCTATCTGGACTTGTTTTGTAAGAATAAATGGTACCTACTTCATATTTAGCGGAAAAAATGTTTATTAATTTTTTTTACGGTTAAAGGTAAAACAGGAATTTATTTTTCTGATAGCCAATTGTAGGTTAGCTACTTCATTCAAGGCCATAATTTGAAACATGCTAACTGAACTTTAACTGCAAAATGTGGCACAATACTATGCTAACAACTGATAACTGAGCATGATTTTATTTTTTACAACCTGAAACTGTGTTCAAGTTCCATATTCTCTTGATTTACAAAAAAAAATTGTTTCGAACCTGCATGATATAACATTTTTTGATTTTTTTTGGTCAGATGGAGACAGAAAAATTGAATCAGAATGGGGATTCTACTATGGACTTGTCTGATGACCAGTCGCTTAATGCAGAATCGTCTAATGCATGTGGTGTCAATGATGAGCCAGAATTGGTTCCTCGTGTTGACGATGAATACCAGGTTGAAATTCCAACCCTTGTCACAGGACCCGAGTATGATCACTATTTGATGTCTCCAATTGATGTCGAAAACAGGGGTCATGTTCCCTTTGATTTTTGTCTGGGATTATCGGTACCAGTCACGTGGAAGAAGAATGTTAACAAGGTCAACGAGGTTCTAAACAATGGAGAGCAGGACATCTCTGGTCATTCAAAAGATGCATCTGATACCAGTGCATCTTTGAAGTTTGAATGTGTCAAAGAGAAAGTAGACCCATATCAAGGGTCATGTAATTTTTTGGTTCCTGGGGTTTGCGGTGATGTATGGAATGGTATCGAAGAGGAAAGCTTTCTCCTAGGTTTGTACATCTTTGGGAAGGAGTTTTCCCAGTTAAAGAGGTTTGTTGGAAGCAAGAAGATGGAAGACGTACTTTTATTGTATTATGGGAGGTTTTATAGTTCTGCTGAATTTACTAGATGGACTAAAATCACAAAACGCCGCAAAGTGAAAAGCAAAAAGTGGGCATATGGCCAACGTATGTTAAGTGGTTTGAGGCTAGAGGAACTTATATCTCGGATTCTTTCCCAGGTGTCAGAGGAGTGCAAGAAAGAGCTGAAGGAGGTATTTAATAGATATTTTGAATTTTCATGAATGAAGAAATTCTTCTCTACTTTTTTTTTTGTGAAGATGGAACATTCTTTATTAAGAATACAAAGTAACAGTCGGAGACAGTGCTTGACATTAATTCTGAGGGACGGCCAACTTTATGACAACAATATTTAATCAGAAGAAAAGAGGATATCTTTATCCAAACCCACATTTGTGACATGCTTCTTAGGCTGTCTATTGCACCTTTCCTAATTTGTCAGCTACTCGAATATGAGAAATGTTCTATAGGTACCCCAGGAGCTCATAATGAAACAATTCTTTTATCAGCCAGAATAGGTCCTAAAAACTTGTGAGGTTATATATGACTGAAGCATGATCAGCATGATGCGCTTCTGGTATAGTGGTATATCCTCGATGCTTTTATCAGTTGATCTTACATGCTTTATCAAACAGTCAACTAAGAGGACATTAGTCATGCAGTATTCTGCCACATGAGGACAGTTATCCCTTATTTGCCAGGGCAGCACCGATAGACACCCCTTAAAGCTTATTTGCACACCTTACCTTATTTTGTTGCAACCATTCTTGATATGTACAACTTCTTAAAATTGGTTGCCCGAAAGCTTTGATCACAAATGTAGTATGTGATTACTGTAGTGCACTTATCAGTTAAGGTATAAGTAGCCAAGTAAAACTTGAGAAACAAAGAACTCCTAATACTGCTTCATTCACCAAAATATCTTGTTTCTTCTTGTAGCAGTATCACTTTAAAAACTATTGTTGCTGAAGTAGAACAGATACATTGTAGATTTATTTCAGTGTCAGCACACATGCTGCAGATATTCTGGGACAGTTTTAATATTGTCAGAAGAGCTATGCATGCAGCATGATTCTGCTCCCTCAACATTCCTGGACTGATTTCTTGTATTTTGCTAGTCACCTTAAAAAAAAAACTGTATAAGCTTAGGTTACGAAGCTTTGATAATTGGTAATACCAAGTCCTCCGTGTAAACTAGAATAGCAGAACTAGACTACTACTTACTCCCTCAAAATAAGCAACAAATTTTCTGTTTTAGCGTCTTCTGAAGCTGGGAACCCTGCGGACGTGCTCAATATTTAATTTAGTGATTCCATATTATATTTCTTCCGTCCCTCAGATTTAATAGATAGTATTTGCAGTAATAGAGCAACCCAGGTTTTTTTTTTTTCATTTATATGGATTTTGCTGCTGTCTTAATGCAAGTGAAGTTCATGTAACTGATGATTATTTTTGTGCCTGTAAATTATACAGGAAATCTATCTTATAGTTGATGCTAAGAAATTAAATTCCTGTTTTGCTTCACTTTCTCTCAATTGGCAGGTCTCCAAAAAATTTGAGGATGGTATACCATTAGAAGATTATGTCTCCTCTTTGAAGGCTATAGTCGGCTTGAAAACTTTTATTGAGGCAGTTGCTATAGGCCAAGGAAAGAAAGATCTCACAAGCATGACCAGTGGCCCTTCACGCCCAAAAGTACCAACTGACAAACCATACTCGTCTCTCACGCATACTGAGATTATCAATATTCTAAGAGGCGATCGATTAAGCAAAGCTAAAACTAGTAATCTCTTCTGGGATGCTGTCTGGCCGCGTTTGTTAGACAGAGGATGGCAATCAGAAAAGCCAAAGAATCAAACTTATGTTTCTGGCGCAAACAATTCGCTGGTCTATCTTACTCCTGGTGTTAAGAAGTTCTCGAGTAGCAGATTAGTAAAAGGAACCCATTATTATGTTTCCGTTACTGATATTTTAAGTAAAGTTGCTTCTGAACCGGAGCTTCTTAAGCTTGACACGGATGAAGATGAAGGGAAGAAGAAAGACGAAGACGGATGGGTTGAGATGAATGATGTACAAGAAAAGTTACCTGAAAAGCGTTACTGTTACTTGCAGCCTCGGACTCCAAGTCGTGATATGGATGTCATAAAATTCACCGTTGTTGATACAAGCCTTGCCAATGGGGAACTTTTTAGAGAACTGAGGACCTTGCCGAAGGATGTTTTGAAAATGAAATCTTCTTCAGAAGACAGTGAAAATGGTACTTCTGAGGTCTCAACTAATGAATCAGACTGTGCATATAACATGTTCGTAAATCAGGAGACAAAGTCCACCACAAGCGAAAAGAATCTCTCTGAAAAGAGCAAGACCCTTGGCAGTAGTTCTTCTGACCAACAGCTTCAGATCAGAGGTACAGATTTCCTAAAAGTAGTGAAGAAATCTCAGCCTAATAAGTCGCACGGGGACAAGCAGACTAGAAAGACGGTAAAGAGTCACTTGAGCCAAAAGTCAAAGCGAAAAAATCTGGACAGCTTAGCTCCTGCCACAAAACGGCGTAGGGCGATACTTGCTTGTAGTAATGAGGAGATGGGTTCTAGCAGGAGTACTCTTCCGTTGGTTACAAAATTAGGAGAAGATTTGCATGGTTTCTGCACAGATAATCATGATCCAATAGACAAAGCTCTTGAAATAGGTTCATCTCAAGATAGGTTGTCATTCACAATTTCACCAAAAGGTAGCTCCCCTCAGAGCACTGAAATTGCTCACATTGATGATTGTCATGGTCCAGAAAATTCTCAATCCCGGCCAGTAATTGACTTAAACTTGCCTCAACAACCAGTAGAGTTTGAAGATGGTATTTTCATGACGTGTTCGACAAACATGCAAAATGATATCACAAGTATGCAAAAGGATGAGATATGTGCACCTAAAGCCTCTGCAGATATTGTTGTTCCTGAGCATCCAATTAATATAAACTCGCGGAGACAGAGTACTAGGAACCGACCACCAACTGCAAGAGCACTTGAAGCTCTTGTGAACGGATATCTAACAGCAACGACGAGGCGGAAGGATGCACATGAAGCATCAAGATCGAGGCCTCCGAAACGTAGCCGTATGGAGGTTGCAGCAACAAATGTAACAATACATGATACTGTCATAGTCGGAGAGAGTAGAACTGGTATAATTGATGCTGGTAACATCAACACGTTCGACAAACTTCAGGTTCTGTCGAGCGAGAATGGCTCTCACAATTCAAACCCCTAAACAGGTATGAGTTTACCATGGGAGCTTGGTCTAGATAGAGGACAAAACATCAGGTTTGAGCTTCAAAAATGCAAATTATGACATCACCAGTTCCAGATTATGTAGGTATAAGACAAAAACAGAAACTATAGGAATAAAGTTTTTTTTTCTTTTTCTTATAGTTAATACCTAATATAGACTTGTGTTGTGCTGTTTAATCAGTTTGCCGGAAGAAACAATAGCACATTTAGCTATGTAATCTTCCAGGCTTCTTCTTTTCAGACAAAACATGCCAGCTATGGAAACCTTGGTTGTTTTTTTGGTGGTGGTTGTTTTGGTCACATAGTTATGATCTTAGTTCCTTTCCTTTCGCAAAAAAATTAATCTTTTTATAAAGGTTCGATAAGGAGATGACTAAATAATCATCTACCAATATTTAGTATAATAAGTTAGAAATATGACTTGATATGAATTGGTATTTTATATAGACCATGCAATTTGATCTGGCAGGCGCCTATTTTACATCAAAATTTGGGTAAATTTTGACAGGTAACGAGGACCCCCTCCCCCGGTTCCTCCCCTGTAATCTTGTGCAATTAATGGTGTTGCTGAGCTTTCCTGTTAGGTGTCTGAGATAATGAGATGGTCTGAGCAGTCTGAAAGAATTTCGTTTGGCGTCCTGGACATTTCAATTTGCAGTAATCCCCCCAATGTATAAAAGTCAATGCATTGCCATTACTTTAGGTTTTTTATGGCAACGAATGATTCTATATTTGTGCGTTTAAATACATTCGCTGCGTTTGTTGCATGTAACGTTTTGAATTGTTCACACGTCACACCACGTATATTAAAACATTTAAATTTAAAGTCTTTACAGAAAATGCTAGAAGGGTCTGGCCGACGAACATACACTTTAGCGATTAATCATTTAGGATCCGATTTTTAGAATTCTAGTTGATCTTGTTAGTAACTAGATGAGTATACATCTATGATTAATTAATTATTAAAAATTTTAAATGAATAAAAAAATGTGGAAAAATGTGGATAGTAGTATCACATTTTCAAGTCAATTTGAGCGCGCGCAACGAGTGATTTTTGGAATGCGTTCTCCTCCGAGAGAGTTTTCCGAGGCACTTTGAATCACTCAAAATTACTAAAAGATGGATGAGATATAATCATCAAAAGTTATTATTTTAGTAGTGGAAATTTGTGGAGGAAATGAAAGTCCCACATTGATTTTGCAAAGGAGCATACATAACTTTATATATCAAAACACTTATATAGTGTTTAAATGTGTTATTCATGTATTACTCCAACACTTACATGCGCGCGTTGGGGGTGCAAATCTTGGGTTTTCGAGGGACAATCTGAGGCTTGCGAAGCCTTCGAACTTGCTCGCGTGTGCGACGTGCGGACACGAATGTAGAAGAAAATTGGCCCAAATAATCCGCACTAGTTTTGCTAGATTTAATTTTCACTGGGCTCGGGCTTTTAAATTTTAATCCGTTCTGATAACGGATTATTATAATTGATTTGACGTAATAATAATCTGATTCAATTACAGATTTGATTTATTAACCGACTGATTAATTAACGTGTTTTAGTTAATTACGCGTGGAGTAGCGCGCACGTTTCCTCGAGCCTATATAATATCGTATGAGGCTTAGGGTTATTCATTCATTCGATATACAACACACAACCGCCTCCTAAATACAAACCCTACCCTCTCTCTGTTCCGCTGAGAGTTTCTTGCTCCGTTCTATTTCGCCGAAGGTGCTGTTCGTGTAACATTGTCGTCTTCTCGTTTTATCCTGAGAGGCTAACGACTCGCACATACGGTGAGGGCCGTAATAACTTTAAGGAGACAGCTATATGACTGGACTCGAGAACTTCTCCTTCATATCATTTTTGTTGATTTCTGTTATTCGCACACACTTATATTATGTGTATTAATCGCAAATTATGATAATAATCTTAAAGCTATTAGTATTTATTATTTGTGGCTAATACATATGTCTCTTCCTGTTTGTTGAGTAACGGATCTATGGAGAACAACATTGTGAACAATACGATGAACACGATGACTGATCTCAACGCACAGATCGCTGGATCTGATGGGGTTCATCAGCAGGCACGTAACCCTAACGCACAGATTGCAGTATCTCATGGGGGTCAAACACCCGTTGGACATGTACCTTCGGGACATGTGCCCGTGGGACACACTGTCATTGGAAAATTTAGTGTGCCTTTTGGACAAACGTCTATATGACTCATTCCTCCGATTGTACCCGCGGTGCCTACTGGTGTACATACACCTGTAGTACAGACGCACGTACCGACTATCACACCTGCGGTGCCTATTACACCTATTATGCCAACTGTGCCTGCTGCACACGCTGCTAAACCCGAGATGTTCAACGGAACAAACTTCAAATATTGGCAGCATAAAATGCACTTTTATTTGACCACATTGCATCTCGATCGTTTCCTAAAGGAAGAGGTACCATTGTTTTCTGGTGAGAGCAACACGAAGACTCTGTATGATGTTTGGAAGCACTCCGACTACATATGTCAGAATAATGTGCTGAACTGTTTGGCTGACTCGTTGTATAACGTGTATAGCTCGAAGCCAAAATCTAAGGCCTTATGGGAGTCGCTTGACCATAAGTATAAAACCGAGGACGCTGGGGCAAATAATTGGATTGTTGGCCGCTTTCTTGAGAAGATTCTAAGACTGCGGTCATTCAGATGCAAGAACTGCAAGTGATCATTCATAAATTCATGCTGAGGGAATGGTCATTAGTGAATTTTTCCAAGTTGTTGTTGTGATTGAAAAGCTGCCACCTGCATGAAAAATGTTCAAGAACTACCTTAAGCACACGCGAAATAAGATGACCATGGAGGATCTGATTCTCAGACTTCGTATTGAAGAAGACAATAGAGGATCTGAGAAGAAGATGAATGTTTCTACTGAGAAGGCAAACATGGTGGAGCATGTTAAAAGCTCCAAGCCTAAGAAAACCACTTCTGGTAAAGGGGCAAAACTGGCACCCAAGAGAGGTATTTCAAAGTCGAAATTTCAAGGAAAGTTCTATAACTGTGATAAAGTGGGTCATAAGTCTTCTGATTGCAAGAATCTCAAAAAGGCCAACAAGAAGAAAGAAGCAAATATGGCCGATCATATCTCCAAGGAGATGGGTGACATGGACCTTTATGCTACGGTCTCTGAAGTGAACCTGGTCGGCTCTAATACACGTGAGTGGTGGATTGATACTAGTGTTACTAGGCATGTTTGCTCAGACAACGCGATTTTCTCTAGCCTCAAAGCTTCCGATGCTGGTGAGAAGCTTTACATGGGGAATTCCACGACTTCTACCATTGAAGGTGAAGGCACGGTGATTTCAAAGATGACCTCTGGGAAGAATCTGAATTTGAAGAATGTATTGTATGTGCCTGATATTCGCAAGAACCTTATGTCTGGTTCTTTGTTGAATAAGCACAGATTTTGTATTGTAATTGAGTCAGATAAAGTTATTTTACCTAAGAGTGGTATGTTTGTAGGCAAGGGCTATGTAACTGATGGGCTTTTTAAGCTCAATGTTATGTCCATTAAGGATGATAATGAAATGAAGAATTCTTCTGCTTACTTGCTTGAGTCTCCTAATTTATGGCATGCTAGATCAGTACATGTTAATTATGACACTTTACGAATGTTAACTGTAAAAGAATACATACCAAAATTAACAATTGATTCAAAACATAAGTGTCAGATTTGTGTTGAGGCAAAATTAATGAGATCATCATTTAAACATGTGGAAAGAAACACCAAAGTGCTAGACCTAATACATAACAATATATGTGATTTAAAATTTACTCCAACAAGAGGAGGAAACAAGTATTTTATTACATTCATATATTATTGTACAAAATACTGCTATGTATATTTGCTAAAAAGCAAAGACGAAGTTATAGATAAATTTAAAATTTATAAGGAAGAAGTTGAGACACAACAAACTGAGAAAATCAAAATGATACGAAATGATCGTGGAGGTGAATATGTTGAACCCTTTGGGGAATTCTGTTCACAACATGGTATAATCCATGAGGTCACTGTACCATACTCTTCTCAGTCAAATGGAGTGGCTGAGAGGAAGAATCGCACTCTCAAAAAGATGATGAATGCGATGTTGCTAATCTCTGGACTTCCGCAGTTGATGTGGGGGGAAGCCATCTTTGCGCGAATAACATTTTAAATATTACTATGCGCAAGAATAAGGATGTAAGTCCTTATGAAATGTGGAAGAAAAATAAACCAAGTTACCAATACCTGAAAGTGTGGGGGTTCCTGGAAAAGATATTGATCCTTACACCTAAGAAGGTGAAGATTGGTCCAAATACTGTGGATTGTATCTTCATCGGATATCCACCATATAGCACTGCATATCGGTTTCTCGTGCATGATTCCAAGATTCCTGACATTCAGAAGAATATGATTATGGAATCTAGGAATGCCTTATTTTTTGAGACGATATTTCCTTGTAATAAAGAAAAAGAACGTCCTACAACGTCTAAACAAGCTCATGAGTCTATAGATGACAATAATGAGAGTGAAGAAAGTGAGGACGAGAATATGGGGGTAGTGAGAAGGAGCAAAAGACAACATACAGAGAAATCTCATGGGTCTAACTTTATGACCTATTTGCTCGAGGAAGGTGACCCGAAAACTTATAAGGAAGCGGTTACCTCACCCGATGGCCCCATGTGGAAAGAGGCCATTAAAAATGAAGTTGATTCAATTATGCAGAATCATACTTGGGAATTAGTTGATTTGCCGTACGGTTTTAAACCGTTAGGCAGCAAGTGGGTTTTCAAGAAGACGTTGAAAATTGATGGTACTATCGACATGTACAATGCAAGACTTTTAATTAAAGGATACAAGCAACAAAAAGGTCTTGATTACTTTGACACATATTCTCCAGTAACGAGAATAACGTCTATAAGGATGATGTTTGCTATCGTTGCAATGCAAAATTTAGCAGTACATCAAATGGATGTGAAAACATCTTTCCTAAATGGAGATATAGATGAGGAAATGTATATGGAACAACCTGAAGGGTTCATTGTCCCTGGACAAGAGAGGAAAGCCTATAGACTAGTGAAGTCACTGTATGGCTTGAAACAAGCGCCTATGAAATGGCATAAGAAATTTGATGAGCTCGTGCTAGCCAATGGCTTCAAGATCAATGAATGTGATAATTGTGCCTATTACAAGGATAACGAAAGCAGTTATGTCAAGAACAATGACAATGGTTATGTTATAATGATATTGTATGTAGATGATCTACTTATTGCCGGAAGCGATGATAAAGTGATTAAATCTATAAAGGACATGTTAAAGGCAAGATTTGACATGAAAGATATGGGACTAGAAAACGTGATTCTAGGAATCCAAATTTCTAGAACATCAGAATGACTCGCATTGAGTCAACCTCATTATGTTGACAAGATCCTTGAGAAGTTTCTTAAGGATGACTTTGAGAAAGCTAGGATATCTGTGGATATGACTTTACATCTATCCAAGAACAAAAGTGTAGTGGTTCCCCATGGAATACGCGAGGATAATTGAGAGTCTATGTACCTAATAAGTTGTACAAGACCATATATTGCATACTTAATCAGCAAGTTGAGTAGGTTTACGAGTAATCTGGAAGCTGATCACTGGAAAGCGATCATAAGGGTACCGAGGTATTTGAAAGGAACTTGAGACTATGGCAGATATCCAGCAGTATTAGAGGGATATACTGATGCGAACTGGATATCTGGCAAGAAGGCTCTAAAGTCTCCGAGTGGCTATGTGTTTACACTAGCCGGCGCGACAATTTCATGGAAATCCTCAAAGCAAACTGTGATAACTCATTCCACGATGGAAGCTGAATTTGTGGCACTAGATAAATGCGCCGAAGAGGCTGAATATCTATGCCAATTTTTAGAGGATATTCCAAGATGGACAAAGCCTGTGACTGCAATAGAGATATATTGTGAGAATCAATCCGCTATTGGTAGGCACAGTACATGATGTATAATGGAAAGTCTCATCACATACGATGATGATATAGTTCCATTAGACAATTGATCTCAACCGGAATTATCACTATTGACTATATACCATCAAAAAATAATATCACGGATCCGCTAACCAAAGGACTATATAGAGAAGTGGTTGAGAAATCATCGAGAGGGATGGGCTTAAGTCTGTTGCTTAACAGCATCATGGTGGACACCAACCAATGCTGACTGGAGATCCAAAGAACTTGGTTCAATGGGCCAACTAAATCATGATGACCAAAATAATATGGGGGAAGCCCTTGGCCTGTTACTATGATGAGGAAACAGTGAGACCCGTTTGGTACAAGGTTAAGCTTTTGAGCTTTTAATGATATTTTAACGAATACATGGAGTTCAAGAGTGAACACATAGAATTCAGTTGAGTAAACGCGGGTTACTCTATAAGATAAAGATCACCTATGTGGGAGAGAAGTGGGGCCATTTTAAAGGAGAATTGTGAGGCACAATTCTTTAGAAACTCCCGCAGAACTAGGATGATGTTCCATGGCCAAAATGGACATACACATGAGAACTGAACGGGTTAGAAAAGATATAGTGATAAGTATATCATCATTTACACAAACGGTTGAACAATTCAAGGATAAGCACGTCTACTGTCTACCAGTAAAGTCGGTATGCTTATTCGAGCGAAGGTTGTTAGGAATATGTTGTGTACTTGATGATAACTTGAACAAAACACTTAGTAGATTTTAGTTAAGTGATTTTGTAGCTTTCAACAGATGATCATTTTCAACATCCGTTGAAAGAGTAGCTTATGTAATAATAAGACTAGTAGCATATTTCTGCATACTTGGATAGCTTAGTGAACTAGATATTATAGATTGTTCAAGTCATGTTAACTAATAGATTGATATGCAAGATAGGATGGTGAATTGTAAATATTAGATACCTTGTAATCTTATATAAATGAAATAGAGTTAGCTGCCAAAAGGATAGTCTCAACGGATAATTCACAAAGCTCCAACGGATGATCAACATAAGTCTCGACGGATGATCAACTAAAGTTCCAACGGATGATCAATCAAAGTTCCAATGGATGATCAATCTAAGTTCCAACGGATGTTCAAATTCAAAAGAGCAGTTGATAGTGACTTGACAGTCACATGCGTTGGTTGTATGCAAATGGAATGTGACAGCCTATTTGAAGGATTTAGATAACAAAGAAGCATTTCCATTTCCATGCTAAACAGATGATATTCAAAGATGCTGGAAAGAGAAGTGTAGCAGCATGAAGTTAGACTAGATATAGTTTATCTTATAATCTTGTCTTTTTATCATGTAACTTGGTGATATATAAACCAAGGGTAGCAAGTTAAAAAGCATCCAAGTTAGTAAGCATTTTAACTAGAGAAATAGATAAGGCAAAATCTGTTAAGAATTTCTCTATTCTTATTTTTCAACTTGTAAGCAGCTGTGTACTATTTGTATCACAGAGTTCTCTACTTAATATATATCTCTGGTGGAAAAGTTCAATCCACTAGAAAGTTTTTAAATACTTGTATTTAATTGCTTTGTGATTTGATTTATATTATATTCTCATTCTGCACCATTGCAAATCAAACGCAGTTATTTATTTCTTGAAGAACTGTTCCTAAAATAAAAAGAAGCCATAATTACATTCACCCCCTTCTATAATTCTTGTTTATATTATTTGGGAATAATAATTGGTATCAGAGCAAGCTCTTGAAGAACAAAGAGTTTAAAGATCACAACAACTAACAAGATGAACAAAAAAGATGTTAGAGTAAATATTCCATTTCTGGACAAAGACAACTATCACCATTGGAAGGTGAAGATGCACCTACATCTCCTATCTCAAGATGAAGCATATGTGGACTGCATTGAGAAAGGTCCACATATCCCTATAAGAGCTGCTACAGGAAATGAATCATCAGTACCAAAGCCACAAACAAAATGGTCAGATCCAGAAAAAGAACACGTTCAAAAGGATAAAAAGGCCATGAACATTTTGTTTAATGGTGTTGACAGTGACATATTTGACAACATCATAAATTGCAAAACTGCGAAGGATGTCTGGGATACAATTCAAGTTATATATGATGGAACTAAGCAAGTAATGGACAACAAAATGCAACTCTTGATTCAGCAATATGAGCATTTCCATAGTGAAGAAGGTGAGTCACTCACTGACATTTTTAGTAGATTTCAAAAATTACTGAATGCTCTAAAACTGCATGGAAGGGTTTATCAAACAAAAGACTCAAACCTCAAATTCCTTAGATCCCTGCCAAAGGAATGGAAGCCTATGATAGTCTCATTGAGAAATTCTCAAGATTACAAGGAATTCACCTTGGATAGACTGTATGGTATCCTAAAAACCTATGAGCTTGAAATAGAGCAAGATGAGAATATGGAGAAAGAAAGAAAGAAGGGAGGGTCCATTGCATTAGTTGCTGAGAAAGAAAAGGAGAAGGAGATAAAGGTTGAAGATGTTGATTCTGCACCAAACCCTAGAGTTTGTGAAGGCAAAGGCAAAGGGCTAGTAGCTGAACATGAAGTTTATCTTAGTCAAGATGACATGGATGACATAGATGAGCATCTTTCTTTTCTATCCAGGAGATTTTCCAAGCTCAAATTCAAGAAGAATTTTGGAGTAGCTAAGTCAAACAAAAACATGGTTGATAAGTCTAAATTCAAGTGTTTCAAGTGTGGCTTGGCAGGTCATTTTGCTAGTGAGTGTAGAAAGCCTGATTCTGGTAAAAGAAGTGTGAGCCTGTAGATTATAAGCAGAAATACTTTGAATTGCTCAAACAAAAGGAAAAGGGCTTTCATTACACAAGAAAATGACTGGGCTGCAGATGGATTTGAAGAGGATGAAGATACAAGCTATGTCAATCTAGCACTTATGGCCAAGTCAGATGAAACAGAGACCAGTTCATCAAGCAATCAGGTAATCACAACCAACCTAGCTCATTTATCTAAAGCTGAGTGTAATGATGCTATAAATAACATGTCTACAGAATTATATCACCTTCGTGTTACACTCAAGTCTCTCACTAAAGAAACCAATAAAGAGAACAATGTGTTTTTAAGTGAAAGAAATAATGTGCTAGAGACTTAATTTATTGAGTTTGAAAAATTGAGAATAGAATACAAGATTTCTAAGGATGAACTAACTGAATCCTTAAAGAAAGAGGAGATTTTAAGAAAGCAACTTGAACGGGAACATGAAGTAATTAAGGCATCAAAATCATCTAGAGATGTTCATTCTCAAATTACTAAAGTTCAAGGTATAGAATCTTTTTGTGATGCAGCCTGGAAAAAGAGCAAGGAGAAGCTTGATTCCAATTTGGTTGAAGGACTTTCAACGGATGTGGATTCGACGGATGATGAAAATTATCCGTTGAATAATCAAAAGGATTATCTGTCGAAAGACAATGAGCCACATCCGTTGAGTGCAAGTAAACCAGTTAGCAAAGCTAAGCTAGCCAAATTAAATGAAAAATATGGATCAGTTTCTAAGAACTTTATTCCAGGAGAAATAAGTCAAGTGAAACAGAACAAAAGAGTCCATGTAAGTCATCTGTCTATCAAGCAATTGAATGACAGGTTGGAAAAAATTGAAGTGAAAGCAGAGTTAAAAAGGAAAAACAATAGAAATGGGAAAGTAGGAATTAACAAACATAACAACTACACACCTGATAAATATGCACCAAGAAAAGTATGTGTTAAGTGTGGTAGTGTTAATCACTTGTCTGTTAATTGCAAACTTT
Organism: Apium graveolens; assembly: GCF_009905375.1. Lineage (NCBI taxonomy): Eukaryota > Viridiplantae > Streptophyta > Magnoliopsida > Apiales > Apiaceae > Apium > Apium graveolens. Next base: position 233,474,488 of record NC_133655.1, read on the forward strand.
CTATGCCTGCTCCCATGTCTGCACCATCTTCATTTCCCAGCATGCCTACAATGCCTGTAAATGTTATGCATGCACACAGTTGGAATGCACAGTATGCTAATAAGCCATTTGCACAAAACCCATATTATACTGCATTTAGTATGCCATAAATGTCATTTAGCATGCCTTACTGGAATAACATGTTTGCACAAAATATGCATTTCCATGTTAACCAAGCTGTGTATAATAATTCTGCAATGATGAATGGTTTAAGGTATCTACTCAATTGACTAAGGATGAACTTCAAGTACCTAAGTCAAATGAAGACAAACCCAAGAAATCTAAGAAAAAGGCTAACAAAACAGGACCCAAGGAAACTTGGGTACCAAAATCAACTTGATTTGATTTTGTTGTGTGTAGGGAAACAGAGAGAATCTTTGGTATTTGGATAATGGGTGCTCAAGGAACATGACTGAAGATTCTACCCTGCTCACAGAGTTCAAAGAGAGAGCTTGCCCAAGTATCACTTTTGGAGATGACAACAAGGGTTATATTGTGGGATATGGCTTGATTTCAAAGGATAATGTCATCATTGAAGAGGTTGCCATAATGGATGGACTCAAGCATAATTTATTGAGTATCAGCCAACTTTGTGACAAGGGCAACTCAGTAACATTTAATTCTGAAGCCTGTATTGTGACCAACAAGAGAAGCAACAAAGTGGTTCTCACTGGAGTGAGAAAAGGAAATGTGTACTTAGCTGATTTCAACTCATCAAATACAAAATCTGTCACTTGTCTATTTAGCAAGGCAAGATGAAATTTGGCTATGGCATAAAAAGTTGTCCCACCTCAATTTCAAGACTATGAATTAGCTAGTCAGAAAAGACTTGGTGAGAGGTATTTCTCAAGTGGAATTCTCAAAGGATGGACTGTGTTATGCATGTCAAAAAGGAAACCAAATCAAAGCATCATTCAAAAAGAAGCTTGATTCAACAATTGAAGAACCTCTACAATTACTGTACATGGATTTATTTGGCCCAGTAAACATATTGTCAATATCAAAGAAAAGGTATTGTCTAGTAATTGTGGATGATTTCTCAAAGTTCTCTTGGACATATTTTCTGAAGTCTAAAGATGAAGCTAGTGAAATCATGATCAATCACATAAGATAAGTCAACAATCATCCTGATTTCAAAGTAAGAAGAATCAGGAGTGACAATGGAACTGAGTTCAAGAATTCCGTGATGAGATCATTTTGTGAAGAGAATGGGATCATGCACGAATTCTCAGCAGCAAAAACCCCACAACAAAATGGTATGGTGGAAAGGAAAAACAGATCTCTTATTGAAGCTAATCAAAGTTACCAACTTACTTTTGGGCTGAAGCAGTAAACACTACCTGCTACATTGAGAATATTTCTTTGGTCAATCAAGCAAAATGCATGACACCCTACCAATTGTTCAAGAATAGGAAGCCAACATTAAACTTTCTTCATGTCTTTGGCTATAAATGTTATATCTTAGAGAATCAAACTGATCAACATGGGAAGTTTGATGCCAACGCAGATGAAGGAATTTTTGTTGGATATGCTGTTGGAAAAGCATATAGAGTCTAAAATCTAAGAACCAACATTGTCATGGAATCTGTACATGTTGTCTTTGATGACAAAAAGATTGAAGGACTGCAAGATGGAGATTTCCATGAAAGCCTCGAATTTGACAATGTTGAGATGGTTGGTGAAGACAGTGATGATGAAAGTGATCAAGAACCAATGTCCAAATAAAATGCAGAAAAATCTACAACTAATGAAGCACATAATTCAACATCCGTCGAAAGACCAAGTGCATCATCCGTTGGAAGACAATCTGCATCATCCGTCGAAAGGCAGAATTCAACATCCGTTGAACCTTTAATAGAAATTGAGGGCCAATACAGATCACAAGTAGAAGGAACCCCAACTACAAGCCAAAGATCCACAAACTCATGGGGAGTTTCTTCTAATCAAAAGTCTGTCACTCATCAAGATAATAATGAGGCCTCTTCATCTAGAGCTAATCTATCTCAACAGAGAAAATGGACTAGAGATCACCCATTTGAATTGATCATTGGTGATGCATCTTCAAGAGTGCAAACAAGGAAAGCAACTCAAGATGAATGTCTATATAGCAGCTTTCTATCTCAGGAAGAGCCTAAAAAGGTAGGAGAAGCTCTGTTGGATCCTGATTGGGTTTTAGCTATGCAAGAAGAGCTAAACCAATTTGAAAGGAATAAGGTACGGAAGCTGATACCCAAGCCTAAAGGAAAGAATCCGTTTGACACCAAATGGGGATTCAGAAACAAGATGGATGAAAATGGCTTAGTGGTCAGGAACAAAGCTAGATTGGTTGCTAAGGGCTACTGTCAACAAGAAGGAATTGATTTTGATGAAACTTTTTCTCATGTTGCAAGACTTGAAGCCATCAGAATTTTCTTAGCATATGCAACCCATGCCAATTTAAAAGTCTATTAAATGGATGTCAAAAGTGCCTTTCTAAATGGAGATTTGGAGGAAGAAGTCTATTTCAGTTAGCCTCCTGGTTTTGAAGACCCAAATTTTCCAGAATATCTCTACTATCTTTTGAAAGCACTTTATGGACTGAAGCAAGCACCTGGAGCCTGGTATGATACTCTGTCAAAGTTTCTCTTAGAAAATCACTTCATTAGAGGTACTGTTGACAAAACTTTATTCTTTATAAATGTTAACGGCTCTAGTATACTTGTTCAAATTAATGTAGATGATATTATATTTGGCTCCACAGATGAAAAACTTTGCAAAAAGTTTGCCAAATTGATGCAAAGTAGATATGAAATGAGCATGATGGGAGAACTAACTTACTTTCTTGGTTTACAAGTTAAGCAAGTTAATGATGGAATATTTATTAGTCAAACCAAATATATTTATGATCTTTTGAAGAAGTTTGATCTAATGGATTGCACATCTGCAAAAACTCCCATGGCCACTGCAACTAAACTTGAATTAAACACTACTGAAAAGTCAGTGGATATTTCAAGCTATAGAGGCATGGTTGGCTCACTTTTATATTTAACAACTAGTAGGCCAGATATAATATTTGCTACTTGTCTTTGTGCTAGATTTTAGGCTGATCCAAGAGAATCTCACTTAATAGTTATTAAGAGAATTTTCAGATATCTCAAGGGAACACCAAAACTCGGCATTTGGTACCCTAGAGATTCTGGCTTTGATCTAACTGGTTATTCAGATGCAGATTATGCGGGTTGTAAAATTGATAGAAAAAATACAACAAGAACCTGTCAATTTTTAGGAAACAAGCTAGTATCCTGGTTCAGTAAAAAGCATAATTTAGTTTCTACTTTTACAGTTGAAGCTGAATATATTGCTGGTGGTAGTTGCTGTGCACATATTTTGTGAATGAAAAATCAATTGTTGGACTATGGTCTACAACTAAATAGGATTCCTATTTTCTGTGATAACACAAGTGTTGTTGCCATCACTGAGAATCCAGTACAACATTCAAGGACCAAGAACATTGACATCAAGTACCACTTCATTAGAGAGCATGTTATGAATGGTACTGTGGAACTTCATTTTGTTCCAAGTGAGAAGCAACTTGTAGACATATTTACCAAGCCACTTGATGAATCCACCTTTACTAGGTTGGTAAGTGAGTTAGATATGCTTAATTACTCTGAATATATTTTGATGTCTAAGCAAATTGGAATGCAGCCAGAGTAAAACTTGATATTTTCTTTCTTAGACAAAATTTTGACTAAGTCAGAATTTGTATCTCGACGGATATTCGTTATCCGTTAAAAATGAATATTTGTTGCATTATATCATTCGTCGAAATATCAATTATTACTCTGGGTAATTTTATCATCATCCGTCGAATTGGACTCAATCTTAGCCGTTAATTTTGAGCATCATCCGTCGAATTTACTTGCAGCCTGTATGTATAATTCAACGGATAATCTTAGAACTACCTTAGGTAAGTGAGGTAAATGTCTTTGTCTCTACTACTACTTCTCAACCACATGCTTCTTTTCCATCAACTGTGGCCTTGGCACCTGTGACAGTGACCAAACAGGTGACTACCCAAGCCACAAAACCAAAAGTTTCAAAACCCAAGTCAAAGAAAGCCCCCTCTAGTTTCTCTCAACAGAAGCTAGTTGTAAATTCTACTAAAAACCAAGAGGGGAGTGTGAAGGGAAGTGAGACTGGTGAGGGACAGGGTGAGCATCAAAGAAGCCCCAAGAATAAGGTTGGAGAGGTGAGTGAATCCCAGCCTAGCCACACTGTAGTTTCCCAACAAAATGCAGTGATTAATAAATAAATTAGCTCATTTCTAGTTACATCCTCCCAAAAGGATGTAACTATTGAACAAAACTCACAACCAATAGCACATGCCAAAAGGGTAAGGGACACAAGCTCACCCCTAACCTATGCTAGAAAGAAAAATATAAACACATTGGGGATACACAGGGTGCACACACAGTGCCTACTGCAGTCAAAGACTCAATACATGCACCTTCTTAAAGTCAGTTTGATGTGGCTCCAATAAATGTAGAGTCACAACCAAAATCTTTAACTATAGAAGCACCAAACATACCAAACTCACCACACATTCACTGGATGTAGATATGATTCATACATCAATTCCTGATTCTCCATCTTTAACTCTCATAGAGGAGCCAAAAATCCAAGCAAGTGAGCATCATCTTTTAGATGATTTGTTGGCTCACTTGCCATTTCTTTCAGATTCTACTGAGAATACCGTGCCCAATCTCAAATCAATCACCACAGATTCTACAGTAGTCTCTACTCCAACCTCTATCATATCTTTTATCTCGACGGATATTGTTCATCCGTCGACTAGTGATTGTATCTCGACGGATGTGCTTAACAGCAGTCATCCGTTGAAATTCTCAACTACAATTTCGACGGATGTTCCTCATCCGTTGAATATCACTGCACCACTTCAAACTTCAATAAATGTTACAAGTGAAGATGATTTAGTAGTTGTACAATCACTCTTAGGACTGAGGGAAGGGAGTGAATTGAGTGAGAGGCTGAGTTGCTCTCAGGAAAAAGGAGAGGAAAAGATTGAACACATGCAAGATATTTCTTCCAGCTTGGCAAAAGTGAGTGAGGGGAGTTCCACCTTAGTATGTGAAGGTGATGGTGTGAGGGTGGGAAGCCAAGGGGATCCCTTGATGCAAGAAAAGAGAGATTATGAGAGAAAAGTAGGTACAGAAGAATGGGAAGAGCCCATTATTAGTGAGTTAATGGATGTCAATGAAGCTAAAGAGAAACAGCTATTTCAGCAAGATTATCAAACTGTCTTAGACTCTGTTTCTTATGAAGTTGAGGCATTTACTCACCCTGTTCCAGCTTATCAAGTCTTGGATGAACAGGACAATGAGGCTTCTGAAAGAATTTTGAACCTGGTGCACACAACTGCCTCTATGCAAAGAGCAAAGGATGCTATAACAGCCATGCCATCCACAGATGGTAATGAATTTGAATTGGCTGAAGACTCATTTGGGGATGATGGTGAGGATGATGAGGATGAAAGCATGAGCATAGAGGGAGATGCAAAATATCCATCATGGATGTTACATAAGGAATGCTCATATCCACATCTCCAATCCACACTATTCAAGCTTATTCATGACACCCAAACATTAATTCAAGCATCAAAAGACTAATGCTAGCACCAAAAGACTACTTTCAGCCCACCTGGAATCTTTACAACTGTATAAGATTCAAGATCTCCAACAAAGTCAGAATGTGGATACAATCAAGCAAGAAATTTCTGAAGTCAGACAAGACCTTGTAGCAAGGTTGGATGCTAGGCTTCCAGGCAGCACCATGACTGATATAGCTCAAAAGCTCAGAAAGGAAGCTGATTTGAACAGAAAGGTTGAGGCCATGGACTCTAGACTGACAAATGTGGAGAAGTCAATGGCCAAGATACTTGAAAATCAGGAAGCTCAAACTAGTCTGCTTCAACAGTTGGTGGCTGCACAACTCCCTACCTCTGCTCAACTTGATGCTAACAAAAAGGGGGAGAAAGACTCTATTATCCCAGTTAGCCAGGGGGAGTCAACAAGTGAGGGGGAGAAAATACTTGAAATTCAAGTCAGTAAAGTGATTGTGCCAGCAATTGCCTTCACTAAGCCACCAGCTATGGTTAGCATTGATCTAATCAATTTAGCAGCTGCTAAGTTGGAATCAAATGAGAAATCTAAAAAGATTGATGTTATAGCAGTTGAGCAAGAGCTGGATGCAAAATGGAAGAAACTTGATGAAAACATCAAGAAGAAATTTGGTCCAATTGAGAAGCAAGACAAGGTCTTTTATCACTTCTGCAAATTGATACAAATTTCAGCCAATAAAATGAGCCTAGGGAACACGTAAAGATGTCAACCCTCATCAATCAAGTCTCCAAAGGCCAGTGTGATTTTTTAACCAAAAAGGAATTATCCAAAGAATTCAGACAAAAATCCACTGGACCTATCTTATGAAACCCCTAGGCCAGATGAAAAGAAGCTGCTTGCAAGGTCTATTGCCTTATCCAAAGATCTCAGAGATACAGTGTCAAAGAACATAATTACTTAGATTTACATGAATGGTAAACTAATCTGTGTGGTGGATGGACATTCACAGTTTGCAGAAGCTAAGAAAGAAGAAAATGTGAGGCTTAAACAACAACAAAAGCTAGCTACTTTAGAAGCCAAAAACCTAGCCAAAAAGCCTGCAACCACATAAATTACATTGCCTGCCGTGATATCTGAAAATCTGGGTGAAAGAAAGAAAGAAGAACCAAAGTAGATAAAAAGGAAGTTTAAATATAATATGAATGCAAAGAGGAAGATAAATTTTGATGAAGACAAGGAAGACTACATGACAGCCCAATCTACAACCTCAAGCCAATCAACCATACCTATTGTGAAGGAAGCTGAATTCAAGGTTGATCTTAACATCACCTTCCATGATGATCCTGTTGTTCCAAAGGATGAGCCTATAGACTGGGACAACTTGCCTCTTCCTGATCTAAACTTCCCCATCTTTGCTAAACAAAGGAAGACAAAAGATAGAGTGGTCAAAACAGTCAAGCCTACCAAACTCAAATCCAAGCAAGTGGCCAAACCCAAACCTACTGTCAGCAAAGGAGATCAACTCTTCATATATGACATCAAAGAGTTTTCAGACATAAATCTCTATCTGGATGAGCTTGAAGAAGTCAGTTCTATTGATGCCTACAAGCACCTTCCAGAGAGACTAGTCTTTAGGTACAAGGTTGGTAAGGAAATTACCTGGCCACTTCACAGAATTCTCAATGAAGGCTATACAACTCTAGTGACTGTCTTCTCCTCAATCAAGAAAAACTTTGGATTCAACATAGTAGCCAAGAAAATGGTACTAAACAAGATTGAGGAGATACGAAATAGCTGGAGAGGACCAAATGCACTCTCAAGGGTATTAGCTATTCCTTTCACTGAAGATAGAGTGCATTTGAGGCCATACTGGATCATGGAGTTTAAGGATTAAAAGAACATTAGAAGATTCTTCAGATTGGAAGATCAACTAAGGATTGCTAGCAATGAAACTCTCATAGAAATGCAAGAAAAGCTGGATCTAACAAATAAGGATGAATCAGAATTTTTCAGATAACTCCAAAGTCGGATTGAAGAGAATGATGTGAAGTTGGGAAAGAAGCCAAGGCAATCAAGGAAATGATTTTAATTTGCTCAGTCTAGAGGAGCACCTTGAAAATGATCCGTAAGACACTTTACAAATCTTTCTTTGTGAAAATTTTTCAATAAACTGCAGCACTTGAAATTTTAATCTTCAGTATTTCATTATGTATTCATTAAGTGTTTTTTTATCATCAAGTTTCTCTTAATTTATGGCTACAATTCTAGTTGACATAAATTGGGGGAGATTGTTAGGAATATGTTGTGTACTTGATGATAATTTGAACAAAACACTTAGTAGATTTTAGTTAAGTGATTTTGTAGCTTTCAACAGATGATCATTTTCAACATCCATTGAAAGAGTAGCTTATGTAACAATAAGACTAGTAGCACATTTCTGCATACTTGGATAGCTTAGTGAACTAGATATTGTAGATTGTTCAAATCATATTAACTACTAGATTGATATGCAAGATAAGATGGTGAATTGTAAATATTAGATACCTTATAATCTTGTATAGATGAAATAGAGTTAACTGTCAAAAGGATAGTCTCAACGGATAATTCACAAAGCTCCAACGGATGATCAACATAAGTCTCGACGGATGATCAACTAAAGTTCCAACGGATGATCAATCTAAGTTTCAACAGATGTTCAAATTCAAAAGAGTAGTTGATAGTGCGTTGGTTATATGCAAATGGAATGTTACAGCCTGTTTGAAGGATTTAGAGCACAAAGAAGCATTTCGATTTCCATGCTAAACATATGATATTCAAAGATGCTGAAAAGAGAAGTGTAGCAGCATGAAGTTAGACTAGATATAGTTTATCTTATTATCTTATCCTTTTATCATGTAACTTGATGATATATAAACCAAGGGTAGCAAGTTGAAAAGCATCCAAGTTAGTAAGAATTTTTACCAGAGAAATAGATAGGGCAAAATCTGTTAAGAATTTATCTGTTCTTGTTTTTCAACTTGTAAGCAGCTGTATACTATTTGTATAACAGAGTTCTCTACTTAATATATATCTTTGGTGGAAAGTTCAATCCACCGGAAAGTTTTTAAATACTTGTATTTAATTTCTCTGTGATTTGATTTCTATTATATTCTCATTCCGCACCATTGCAAATCAAACACAATTATTTATTTCTTGAAGAACTGTTCTCAAAATAAAAAAGAAGCCAGAATTACATTCAACCCCTCATCTGTAATTCTTGTTTAGATTGTTTGGGAATAACAAAGGTTCAAGAAGAATTCTCTACCTATTGTATGTTATATCTGATCGAAGAAACTATCACCAAGTCAAAATCCGTGTCTGTCTATCTGGTGTGTGCTACTGAAATATCAGTCTAATCCATGTGGGGAATTGTTGGAAAATGTGGGTTGTAGTCCCATATTTTAAGTCAATTTGAGCCATAATTTGAGTGGATGAATGTTGTGTGCACGCAACGAGTGACACTTGGATTGCGTTCTTCTCAGAGAGAGATTTTCGAGGCCCTTTGAATCACTCAAAATGACTAAGATATGGATGAGATATGATCATTCAAAGTTAGTCTCTTAGTAGTGGAAATTAGTGGAAGAAATAAAAGTCCCACATTGATTTTGCAAAGGAGCATACATAGATTTATATAGCGAAACACTTATGTAGTGTGTTACTTATGTATTGCTCCAAAACCTACGCGCGCGCAGGGGGGTGCAAATCTTGGGCTTTCGAGGGACAATCCAAGGCTTGCGAAGCCTTCAAGCTTGCTCACGTGTGCAACGTGCGAACACGAATGTAGCAGAAATTTGGCCCGAATAATCACATACTAGTTTTGCTAGATTTAATTTTCACTGGGCTTGGGTTTTTAAATTTTAATTCATTTTGACTACGGTTTATTATAATTAATTTGACTTAATAATAATCTGATTCAATTACGGATTTGATTTATTAACCGACTGATTAATTAACACATTTTAATTAATTACGCCTGGAGTAGCGCACATATTTTCTCGAGCCTATAGAATATGGTATCAGGTTTAGAGTTATTCATTCATTCGATATACAATACACAGCCGCCTCTTAAACACAAAACCCACCCTCTCTCTGTTTCGGTGATAGTTTCTTGCTCCATTCTAGTTCGCCGAAAGTGCTATTTGTGTAACATTGTCGTCTTCTCATTTTATCTTGGGAGGCTAACGACTTGCACATACGGTGAAGGCCTTAATAGCTTTAAGGAGACAGTTATACGAATGGACTCGAGAACTTGTCCTTCATATCTTTTTTGTTGATTTCTGTTATTCACACATACTTATATTATATGTATTATGTTAGATATATTTGAGATGTCATGTCTAATCTGTTGTGTTTAGTTTTCAGAACTTAATATCAGGACTTACTGGAAATCAGAACTTACTGAAGTCAGAACTTATATCAGAACTTAAGGCCGTCAGGATTTATATCAGGACTTAAGTGCGGATACTTCAGATAAGGAAAGCAGCTGATTTACAGGAAAGGATCATGACTAAAACAATAGAAGATATGCATGAAGATTTAGAAGACTAGAAGACTTGTAGAAGATAATATCTGATTGACATATTTTAGGAGACAGAATTATATTCCATATCAATTAGAAGATATCTTGTAACTGTGTACTATATAAACACAACTTAGGGTTTACACTATCTGTGTTATCATTATCGAGAAAGATTATATATTGTAACCTAGTAGCTCTTAGTGATATTGTTCATCACTGAGAGAGAACAACTGTTCACTTGTAACAGAGTTTATTGAATATACTTTATTACTGTTACATACTTGTGTTCGAAATCGATTTGATTGTATAAACACTATATTCAACCCCCTTCTATAGTGTTGTGTGACCTAACAAGTGGTATCAGAACCTTTCTGTTAACACACATACAGTAAGATCCAAACAATCAATCATGTCTGAAGAAACACAAACTTCAACTAAGCCCACCAAAACTCAAGATACTCAAAATACTCAAACCCACAGTCGATATGAGACTATTAGGATTCCCATAATGAGACCATCTGAGTATCCTATATGAAAAGTGAAGATGGTTATGTTTCTGGAAGCTACAGATCCAGAATACCTTGATAGAATTAATGAAGGACCATATAGGCCTACCAAACTCTCTATTGCAGTTGCTGATCAACCAGCAAAGACCATACCAAAGGAGAAAGGTGAATACACACCTGAAGATATCTCATCTATTGCCAAGGATGCAAGAGTAAGGCATTGCTGCATAGTGCAATTGATAATGTCATGTCAAACAGGGTAATTGGATGCAAGACGGCAAATGAGATATGGGATGCTTTGGAGACAAGATGCCAGGGAACTGATGCAATCAAAAAGAACAGGAAGACTATACTCACTCAAGAGTATGAGCACTTTGACTCAAAAGCTGATGAGTCATTAACTGATTTATATGAAAGGTTTTCCAAACTCTTGAATGATCTGTCATTGGTGGACAAGGAATATGATCTTGAAGATTCAAATCTAAAATTCCTTTTGGCTCTTCCTGAAAATTAGGATTTGAAGTCTACTACCATAAGAGACAACTATGACCTTACTGAAACTACTCTTGATGAAATTTATGGTATGCTCAAGACTCATGAACTTGAGATGGATCAAAGGAGCAAGATGCATGGAAGAAAGTCAAGGACAGTTGCTCTTAAAGCTGAGGAGGAATCTCCTAAAGTTGTTGTCTCAAAGAGGGGCAAAGGAAAGACTCTCATCATAAAGTCTGATTCAGAATCATCAGATTTTGATGATGATGATTCAGAAACTGAATCTTACCTGAAGTGGATGTTGATGCAGAGATGATGCAACTGTGTGCTCTTATGGTGAAGGGTATCACAAAGATAGCCTACAAGAAATTCAGAATGGGCAAGAAGTTTTCCACGAAAGGTGGAAGTTCTGAAAAGAAAGGATTCAGAAAGTCTGAAGGCAAAGGAGGAAAGTCTGACAGAGGAGATAACTCAAATGTCAAATGCTACAATTGTGGTGAAAGAGGCCACATATCTCCTGAATGCAAGAAAGATAAAAGTGATAAAGGCAAGGCACTTGTCACAAAGAAGAAAAGCTGGGCAGACACTTCAGATTCTGAAGATAAGTTGAACTATATCTTGATGGCAAATGCTGGTAGTAGTCCTGAAACTGCTAAATTGAAAGTACCTCAAACAACCTTTGCTTTTCATACTGATGATATTACTGAGTTAAGATTATATCTTAAAACCATGTTCATTAGTTTTAGAGATCAGACTTTAACAAATGAAATATTAACATATGAAAGTCTTGCTCTTAGAAACAGAAATGACTATTTAGAAAAAGAGTTAGTTGTGTTCCATCAAACTCAGAAAGAAAGAGATGATGCTTTGTATGTTAGAGATGAAGTGCTAAAACTGAATAAATCTCTTAAATCTGAATTAGAAAAGGAAAGAGAAATCATCAAAACTTGGACTAACTCTGGCTGAACAACTCAGAATATACTAAGTAGTGGAAACTGGAAAGAGGGCTTAGGCTATGAAGATGATAAAGAAGAAAAGGAAACTGTGTCATCTAAACCAAACTTTACCAAGAAAGCTGAAAAGCCTAAAGTTAATCCTGTTAAGTTTGTAGCAAAAACTGTAATGTCTGATTCTGAAAAGATGATATATTCTAGGACAGAAGTCAAAGAAAAGTCAACTTCTGACAAATTAAAACAGGACAAACCAGCTTCAGTAAACAAAGGTTTAATGACTAAGAAGCAGCTTAAGCATAAGCTGAAAGAGATTAGAAATGTGAACAAGGTAAAGGAAGCTAAGAAAAATAGGAATGAAAAGGAAGATGTGAATAAAAGCAATAATTATATGCCTGTTCCTAATGCTCCTAGAAAGAAATGCTATAACTGTGAAAACTCTAACCATCTTGCTTCTTTTTGCAGGAAAAATAAAGTTATAAACTCTTTGTCTCCTAGATCAGGAGTTAAGAGTCAGTCTGTTAGGTTTAAACCATAAAATCCTTGTTTTCATTGTGGTAGTTTATGGCATTCCATTTATACTTGTAAGGAATATCATAGTTTGTACTATTATTATTATCAAATAAAACCTTCTTTAAAGAAAGTTAGTGTAATTCCTTCTAGTGTAAAGTCTGATGCAAAGTCTGATATAAAGTATGATAAACAGCATGTTAGCATAAACTCTGAAACTAAATCCGCTGCAAATGCTAACAAACTTAAAAAGGCCAAAGGATCCAAGCAAGTCTGGGTCCTTAAAACTAACCAATAGTGGTCTTTGTGATTGCAGGGCAACAGGAAAAACATCCTAGTTCTGGACAGTGGATGCTCAGGACATATGACTGGAAATAAAGCCCTGCTATCAGAATTTGTGGAGAAAGCTTGCCCAGGAGTTTCTTATGGAGATGGCAATATGGGAAAAACTCTGGGATATGGCAATATCAATCTTTGGAATGTCATCATTGAATCAGTAGTTCTTGTCTCTGGACTTAAACACAATCTGCTGAGTGTGAGTCAAATCTGTGACAGAGGTTATCATGTGGATTTCTTTGAAGAACACTGTGAAGTTGTAAGTAATTCTACAAGCAAAGTGGTTCTGAAAGGTTACAGACATGGTAACATATATGAAGCCAGACTTTCAACAAATTCTGATGGTTCTGCAATCTGTTTGTTAAGTAGAGCATCAATTGAAGAAAGCTAAATGTAATAACCCCAATTTTTGGAAATTTTTGAAACCCTTATGAATAGTGTTTTTGCTGAATGAGAAAACTTTTCATGCCACACTATGTAGGGGTTCTGTTATGGATATTCTGAGATTTTATTAGTACTCTATATGGTATATAAGTGTATGTAAAGATCGTCAGAATCCAATTCCGAACACTTTAATTTTTCCCGAAAATCTACCAGATACAGAAAGAATTGAGTATAAGGTAACAGAATAAAAAGGATTTAAATTAAAGGATTATAATAGAGGATCATAAAAAGGAATATAATGTATTGAGAAAGGTTAAGGGAGCCTAAGTAATAAGATCCCGGGTATGATCCCTCAAACGATAAACGAAAACGAAAGTTAAGCGAACAGTATAACAGATCAGCGGTCATTAGGCAAACAATTAGGAAGTTAATTAAAGGGATTAGAGAGGATGATGTCACCCAACCAATGAGAAGAGGACAAGGAGGGGAGGATGACATCATGAGGATGACACAAGCATGACATGGGAAGGAAGGAGTGTGGTGGCTTTTTAACCACACAAAATCAAGGGCAACCAGGTAATTTACTAAAACAAACACAAAAATCAAACCAACCAAGCCAAGCAAATCATTTTTCATCAAAATCAAAAAGAAACCAAGGCATTGTTCTTCATGCTCTCGGCCAAAACAGAACCAGCACACTAAAACTGCTGTATCTCCTTCATTTCTCACTCAAATATTGTGTTCTATAGCTCATTGGAAAGGTATTGAGATGACCTACAACTCTTGTTCACAAGTCTCGTCCAAATAAGCATGGTAAGACCCTCATTTTTACAGTTCTTTAAATCGGACTTTTAGAAACTTCAAAGCCTAATTTTGTGTTCTTGATTTCTTTGGAAAGATCAAGCTTGTAGGAGGCTCCCTAAGGCTTCCTAGCAACTTAACACCTCCCAAGGAAGGTATAAACTTCAAACCCTAGCCTTTACTTTATTTGTTAGTAAGTTTAATGGTTGGTTTTGTGAAATGAGAAGCATGGATTGTGATTATTAGTAGTTTGGTTTGATTTGGAAGTATTTTGGTAATTGAAGCTTGATTATAGTTCATAGGTCTTGATTGTGGTTGTTTGAGTTGAAAACCTTGGAGATTATGGACTGATGTGGTATGGTTTCGGTGAAGTTTTGTTGTATTGATGGTTATGAGTTGGTTGGTGGTTAATTGGAGTAGTTTAAACATTGGTAATCGCGTAAACATAGCCGTCGTAATGTCCGATTTACTTTAGACTGCTTTTGTTCATAACATTAGGACCCGAGAACTCCCTGCTAGATTTTGACCATTGCCATGTTTAGATAGTTCATGTTACGAGCTTCGTTTTGATATGTAGTTCGTTTGATTCCGATGTACGGTTTAGGAGAAACGACCGTTTTAAGTAACGGTGTTTCGCGACCGAACCATTACCCCTCGCCTTACTTTGAAACCTTGGTTAAGGACCTTAAAGAGTTAATTAGTGTATGAAACAATTATGGTAAGAGTGTTAGGCAGTTGGTAAGACACTCGCGAAGGAATCGCTTTAAAACTCGTAATGGTTAAATTATTAAAAATGGTGGAGCCGAGGGTACTCGAGTGACTTAAGAGAATCAGTAAGCGCAAAGCAAGCGTTAGAATCTAAGTTGGTTAAAGTATAGATTTACAAGTGACTTTGGTTTAATTCCAACTTACTTGTTGTTTATAGGTTACCAGACTCGTCCCGAGCCATTTGTAACCCCCAGTCGCTCAGGCAAGTTTTCTACCCGATATACTGTTGTTGTGATGTAAATATATGTATATGCATTATCTTGTGATAGTGCATGATTGTTATTAGCAAATTTTGCGATATATTGGAGCATGCTGATATGGTATATATGCATGTCTATTTCGTAATCTGGTTATCTATCTGTTGATTTCAATGCTTATAGTTGCATAATACCTATGCTAGAAATAAGCAAGTAGTTGCGTATACCCTTAGTATAGGGGATAAAAGGTGAACATATTTCTAAACCGGGAGTCGATGTTCCCGAGTATATTATATATATATATATATTTATATATATATATATTTATATATATATGGATATAGTTTTTAAAACTATGGATCGAATAAGGTTTATTCGATACCTTTACTTTACTTAATTGAATATTAATTTGAGTATTCATTTGAGGGCTTATGACTCAGTTTATATTATTATTGAATATTACTTGGATATTCATTTGAGGATGTATGACTCCTTTATTTTATGAATATTATTTATAGTATTCATTCGAGGTATTATGACTCCGCTTATTACTTAATAATATTCTTTATTGTATTAAAGAATAAGGTGTCGATAATCAAACTTATTTTTGATTATTCAAATAAAGATATTACTTTCGTATAAGTATATCTTTGATTATTTGCTATTCATTTCAAGTATAAGTTTTAATACTTCTACTTCAATTATTTTATAAAGATTATTCTTTATGGGAATATTATTTAAATAATAATATTCAGACATTTTCTAAATATTATGGGGATTGATTTATTTTATTAAATCAGCATCACTCCAAACATTCTTAAAAATATTTTGCGAGTCTTCAAAATGATTTTTAAAAGTTAGAGCGGATCCTAAAACTCATTTTTATATTTAAGATTCTCCTTTCGAAGGGGATTTAAATACTCGCTCAAAACCTGAGGGATCCGGCTCTGTGGTGTGTTTTATATTCGTAACAAGGTTGCTGTTTTGTTAAATGAATCGATTACTTACCCAACACTCGGGAAGTAAAATTCTTGGAACAAGTTAATCCATTAACAGGCATCGCCTGGGAAATATCGGTGAGTTCTCCTTTCCAAATAGATACGACTTCTTGGTGGAGCCGTATCAACAAGTTTCTACTTGGGGAAAGTGGGGACGAGCTTTACGTTTCAGAGTCATGGATTTCATCTGAACTAGGAGTGGCGTAAGTGGCCGAGTAGCGCCGGCCCAGCCTTATTATATTGGCCCAAATGGCCTGGAAGTTCTGCTAAGGCGGTCCATTCCTTAGGAGTTCAATGTTCGGTTGACAAGTAAATCCGACAGGTTCTCCTCTAGATGTAGAAAATGGTGGGGTTGTACTAGTACGACTGATCATCGTAAGTGGTCTTCCTGGCGCGGCAAACTCCCGTAATGAGTTCATCATCCAATTGGATAATTTCTGCAACACTACCCAGAGCACTTCGATAGAAAGGCTATGGTTGGGCGATTGTTGAGTGTTGGCAGGGTCAAGTTTTCAAAATGATGTTTACATCAAATGAAGTATCTCGTAACTTCATTTTATTTTGATGATATTTTAAAAGATTTAATCTATTCAAATCTGGTCTTGTAGTCTCATCTATGTGATGAACTTTTGAACTAATTATAACTTGAACGGTGGTAGTTCAAGTAGTATTTGGAAAAGATATAAGTATATTGGAGTATCTTGTAACTTCATCTTTTAAACTTATATCTAGTAAATGATTATCTTATGCATGACAAAGATTTTCAGAAAAACATTGTGACAAGGTTAGATATATGAGATCACCTTGCAACGATATTTTTATACAGTTATACACTGGAACTCTGTGTGTATTATGCATAGAAGAGGACTTCTAATATTTTGAAAAGTATATATGTATATATATACTGAATATTTTGCGACTTCATCGCATTAAGATATCAACTTGGTTCATTTCTTTTGACCAAGACTTTCATGAGTACTATGAGAAGGCTCATATATTGTTAATCATTATACATATTATTTTGGTGGGCTTGCTGCTCACCCTTGCTTTCTTCTTTCATCACACAACATCAGATAGACAAGATGAACAGGACCAAGCTCCCAATTCGCGAGCGGATAGGAAACGTTCCGCAGCTTCCTATAGGTATTGATGCCGTTATAGCCGAGGTAGGATCTACCAATAGGCTAGGCTTTCAACTTCTGATGTACCAGATTTATGTATATTTATGAATTGTAATAATGGCAAAGAAATGTAAATTTATTTAGAAACCCTTTTGAGGTGTAATGGCTTATAATTGTGGAATAAAACAACTTGTGATTATTTTTGGATATTCATCTCTGAGACTATAACTTGTGGTGTGTGTGTTTATTGTGGGGTCACAGTACAGAGTAGTTGATTATTTATTAAGATTGGGTGTTATTAAGGGAAATGGAACTCGTGACAACCCGGATCCCCGACCCCGAATTTGGGGGTGTTACAGAAATGGTATCAGAGCTAAGCGTTATAAACCTCAGAGATGATGTGACGTTAAGATAATAACTAAGATAATAAGAACTCTTGCCAAGTTCATAGTCGGGCTACCCAACGTAGTACTGACAGTTAAAACCCTTATGAGAACCCTTATAAATATCGTGATAGAAGCGTAGTTCGTTATCGTATATGGTGGCGGGACTCCGAACCCTGAGGTTCAGGAGTATCAGGTTGAGGATGTTGTCCTAGAAGGGATAGTTGCTGAGGAGGATCCCATGGAGGATCCTGACAAGAATGAATAAAGGACCACTGATGAATTGATGACCATGGTTAGGTCGACTACCAGAGGTAGGATTGGTCGATCACTACCAGAGGTTCGTTCAAGTTTGTAAAGATAGTAGCCCCCTTTAACGCGGCTTACTCGTAAGACTGAGAAGTTTGAATGGACAGAGAAATACGAGAACAGCTTTTAAGAACTGTAGCAAAGATTGGTAACGGCCCCTATGATGGTGTTGCCGGATGGAAAAGGAGATTTTGTGATTTGTAGTGACGCTTCGCATAAGGAATTAGGGTGCTCTTATACAGCACAACAAGGTAATCGCGTACGCGTCAAGATAATTAAGGGAATATGAAATTCGATATCCCCGCCCATGAGCTTAGGCTCGTGGCAATAGTTTTACCCTAAAGATTGGAGGCACTACTTGTATGGAGAGAAGTGCGAGAATTACCTAAGCCATAAGTGCTCTAGTACATTTTCACGTAGAAAGAGCTCAACATATGCCAGAGGAAGCAGTTAGAGCTAATCAAGAATAATGATTGGGAGATTCTTTATCATTCGGGGAAAGCCAATGTGGTGGCTGATGCCCTTAGTAAAAAGGAGAGACTCAAGATGATAATGTCTTTGGGAGAGTTTATAAGAGATTTTGGAAATAGTAGTGAAGGTAACCGGAGCCGGTACCGAAAAGCTGTTTGAGATTGCAATAGAGACCGAATTATTGGAAAAGAGCATACGGTGCCAGAGAAAGATGATAAGGGGATAGTGAGGTGTTCCTACAGAAATTGGGTTCCAAAAGTTCAAGAGCTTAAGGATGAGAACTTAGATGAGAGCCATAGTTTGAGGAATAAGATTTAGAGCAAACCCTAAACGTGATAGTCAGGGAGGTCGCCATCAAGATAGAAGGAACCCATGACATAATGGAGTGGAAAATGAGGATTTTAAATTAAAAGATCACCCCAATTATGGGGAGTAGGATGAAACATTTCATACTAAGGAAACAGAAAGTCGAGTAAGATAAGGAGATAGTGTAAAAGCTTTGGAGCTAGAACAAAAGTGGATGAGTATGATGAATTATGAATCTAAGTTGTAAAAGTTATCAAGATTCGTTCTGAGGACACGAATCCAGAATGACGGGATGTATGAAATCAATGCTTATGTTGTGTTGGTTCATGAAATAATGATAAGAGAAAGGAAAATAAAAAGAAACTGAAGTGGAAAGGAATATAAAGGCAATAGAGTTTGAGGAATGAGAAGGGAGTTGGGTATGAGGAAACCCTAAAGACTCGTAGTAATAGAAATAGAAAAGTATGTAATCGTCAGGATGAGGGTGATTCACCATGAGTTAAATTGATGGTTAAAGGTATAAGAGATACATATATTTTATCCCCTGTAAGTTGGGAGGATTCGAGGAAACCTTGAGATAGTTCGAAGGATAAATAATGAGACGCAGATAGACTGAGGAGACAAGGAAGTAAGAAATTAGGAAAATTGGATGAAGGAAGTGACCTTCAAGAATGTGAAGTGTAAGACCAGGGGCATGATACCCAAAAAGGGAGACGTCGGGTATGAAAGATATCCCAACATTGAGATGACTGTTGAGATAAACAACAAAAGTAAATAAGGAATTATTAAGAAGAAGTTCACGTTGAACATGACCAATATCTTCCAGAACATCCATGTTATCATTACCAAATCAGGAAAGAAAAGCGGATAACCGTTGTTATCTTTTGGAGGCCATATTGATTAACCTCATTTTGAATACAGATGTTATTGGGAAATTAGGCATATACTATCGAGGTGTAAATGATTGAATAAGACACCCTTATCAGGAATATATGACTTGATTTATCCATGGAAGGATGCATGTACCTTTTTAAAGGTGGAATCAAGGATAGAACATCGGTAACTTAAAACGAATCCTAGGGGAATGCTTAAAGGTTGGCATTTCACCCTTAATAGGGATAGTATGAGTTTTGACAATATGAATTGGAAAGGATTAAGGTAATAACAACCTTTAAGAATCAATGGAGAAATTTTTTCAGAAGTATATAGACAATGATTCTGGTATTAATAAATGGTATCTTGATATGCCCTGTATCTAGGGAATACAGGAGGAACGATTCAAGGATAACCTTAGAGGTTTTACAAGGAGAAAGGTAATATTCAAAATTCTCAAGAATAGAAATGTTGATAAAGGAAATATGACGTAATTATAATGATGCCAAGTGAGGCACGTGTTAAACCACGAGAAGGTATGGATCGAACCAGTAATGGTCGAAATTATTCAGGGAAATTAGGACTTAAGATAAAAGATGTTCTAAGTATGATTAAAAGTCAGTCGTGACAGTGATTAACCTCTAAAGACTGAGGCAATAACTTATGGAAAAATGGTGATAATTTTTTTATTTTTACTCATCAGACTTTAAAGAAAACATCTTCACATAAGCTGTGATTGAAATATGATAGAAAATTATTTGGAGGTGGTTAAAATGACATTGACTGTAAGGAAATTTTACTATCAGGAAAGGCCAAAGAGGTGGCCGACACTTTAAAGGTAAAAAGATAATTATCGGCGCTCGTGCCAGGAGAATACAATGATAATGGTTAAAGCCGTGAAGATTGTATTATGATTTGAAAGATTGACATTCCATCTGATGATTGTGCAATACCCAACCGTAATAGTAGTTGGTAAAGGTTTAATTCGTGTAATCGCCATGAGCGGGCTATCTATCTTAGGAGGTCCTATCTTGAGATAAGCCAGGACCATGTTTCAAAAAGGACTAGACGAACCTTTGAGTTAAGTCTTCTATTTAAGGCATACGATTAAGAATGGTATTAACCTGCTATCATTGCTTTGACTGAAACTCTTCTGCAATTTTATCTACTTCATGTCATGAAAGTACGTCAAGTTCAGGAGTGTTCTTCATGAATCATGAACGGTGATCATGTTACCTCCTTAGAAGAATTAGATACGAGATGTATGGACTCCGTATGGTTAGCTATTAAGACTTCATGGAAAATGAATGACTACAGTAGGTCAGTGGTGGACCATAGTAAGGCAGCAATGATTCTGCGAGTAATGAGCTGATTACAACCGTGAGAGTTGTATTGGAATGGGTGTTGAGATTGAGTACCACTAATCGGGTCGTGGTAGTGTATAAGTTATCATTGATACACTAATTAAGTAGAGTATCTACCTATTGAATATTTATTCTTTCTTATCAATAGAGAGTCGTATTATTATACGAGGAAGGTTGCGGTGCAAGCATAGAATTCTAGTAACGATGATGTCTAGAATGAGATCCCGGGTTCGATTTTCGATATCGAGGGAGTTTCAAAGGTGATTGTGTATAAGCTCGAGGAAGAGCATGGGTCCATAGAAGGATGGACGGAATAGCAAATATTTAGGCATGTGAAATACGATGCTATAATGCTTGATGTTGATATATATACACATATGTTTTGTTCTCCTATGACAAACCTCTATAATTCAGAGGTAGGTTCCAAGCCAGATATTTTGTGGCAGTATATTTTTTTTCATATATACAATTCTCTTCAATTCGTTCTTTTCTCTTCTTTTCATTTCATATAAGCTGAGAAGAACAACCCTTCCAGAAGGGGAGGTATTGCCGAATGACTATCTATCTGTGTGATAGAAGCCGAGTAGGATACCAGCTATTATTTAATTGCTTGTCAAGTACTAAAGGCTGGCCACCTTCTGTACTAACTATGCGATATAACAAGTGTTCATGATCATAGTGATCTCTCAATAAATTCTTTTACTTCTATATGAAGGACCAAGCTTTCAAAGATGGAAGCAGCTAAAGGAAGTAGTATTAGTACGGTGGTATTCCGATTCTAACGCGTTCGTGATACTAAGGTTGACGTGGTTATTAAAAGGTTATAGAATGCTAACGAGCAAAAGTATAACTAGTATAATATTAGGAACGGAAGATAGTAGCGACTACGAACTGGGAAAAAGGATGGGTAGTGAGAAGCAAAAGCTCTAATGCTAAAAGCTATAATGAGAGTCTGTGCAATAGACTTGAAAGAAATTGGAATGATCACTTAACACGGGTTGAGTTTTCTTACGACAATAGATCATATGTCAGTATTGAGATATCGCCTTATGAGATCCTTGAGGGAAGACAATGTCAATCTCCCTTATGTTAGGATGAAGTTGTAGAGCGCAAGATGCTCGGACCCGCAGTAGTCCAAAGGACCAGGGATATAATAGATCTAATCAGAGGACGGCTAGTAGTAACCCAAGATGGACATAAGAGGTATGCTAATTTGACTCAAAAGGACAAAGAGTATGAAATAGGGGACCTAGTAATGTTATAAGTATCCCTTGGAAAGGATTGATGAGGTTCAGAAAGAAAGGAAAGCTAAGTCTACAATTTGTTGGACCCTTGGATATATTAAGACGTTTTGGGAAGTTAGCATATGAGCTAGCCCTACCCCCGAACATGTAGCAAGTTCATAACGTGTTCCACGTATCAATGTTAAGAAAGTGTAATTCGGATGCCAGATAAATAAGGGCATATGAGCGCATAGATATGCAACCCGACGTAACCTATATGGAGCAACCAGAAAGGGTTATATATTGAAAAAGGAACAATTGCTTAGGAAAAGAAAAAGGGTTATCAAACTAGTCAGAGTTTGATAGTAGAACCACAATGTGGGAAAATTTACTCGAGAGTTAGAAAGTGCAATGCTAAGAGAGTATCCCTATTCATTTTCTATTTGATTCCGGGACGGAATCCTTTTAAGGAGGGAAGACTGTAATAACCCCAATTTTTGGAAATTTTTGAAACCCTTATGAATAGTGTTTTTGCTGAATGAGAAAACTTTTCATGCCACACTATGTAGGGGTTCTGTTATGGATATTCTGAGATTTTATTAGTACTCTATATGGTATATAAGTGTATGTAAAGATCGTCAGAATCCAATTCCGAACACTTTGATTTTTCCCGAAAATCTACCAGATACAGAAAGAATTGAGTATAAGGTAACAGAATAAAAAGGATTTAAATTAAAGGATTATAATAGAGGATCATAAAAAGGAATATAATGTATTGAGAAAGGTTAAGGGAACCTAAGTAATAAGATCCCGGGTATGATCCCTCAAACGATAAACGAAAACGAAAGTTAAGCGAACAGTATAACAGATCAGCGGTCATTAGGCAAACAATTAGGAAGTTAATTAAAGGGATTAGAGAGGATGATGTCACCCAACCAATGAGAAGAGGACAAGGAGGGGAGGATGACATCATGAGGATGACACAAGCATGACATGGGAAGGAAGGAGATGTGGTGGCTTTTTAACCACACAAAATCAAGGGCAACTAGGTAATTTACTAAAACAAACACAAAAATCAAACCAACCAAGCCAAGCAAATCATTTTTCATCAAAATCAAAAAGAAACCAAGGCATTGTTCTTCATGCTCTCGGCCAAAACAGAACCAGCACACTAAAACTGCTGTATCTCCTTCATTTCTCACTCAAATATTGTGTTCTATAGCTCATTGGAAAGGTATTGAGATGACCTACAACTCTTGTTCACAAGTCTCGTCCAAATAAGCATGGTAAGACCCTCATTTTTACAGTTCTTTAAATCGGACTTTTAGAAACTTCAAAGCCTAATTTTGTGTTCTTGATTTCTTTGGAAAGATCAAGCTTGTAGGAGGCTCCCTAAGGCTTCCTAGCAACTTAACACCTCCCAAGGAAGGTATAAACTTCAAACCCTAGCCTTTACTTTATTTGTTAGTAAGTTTAATGGTTGGTTTTGTGAAATGAGAAGCATGGATTGTGATTATTAGTAGTTTGGTTTGATTTGGAAGTGTTTTGGTAATTGAAGCTTGATTATAGTTCATAGGTCTTGATTGTGGTTGTTTGAGTTGAAAAACTTGGAGATTATGGACTGATGTGGTATGGTTTTGGTGAAGTTTTGTTGTATTGATGGTTATGAGTTGGTTGGTGGTTAATTGGAGTAGTTTAAACATTGGTAATCGCGTAAACATAGCCGTCGTAATGTCCGATTTACTTTAGACTGCTTTTGTTCATAACATTAGGACCCGAGAACTCCCTGCTAGGTTTTGACCATTGCCATGTTTAGATAGTTCATGTTACGAGCTTCGTTTTGATATGTAGTTCGTTTGATTCCGATGTACGGTTTAGGAGAAACGACCGTTTTAAGTAACGGTGTTTCGCGACCGAACCATTACCCCTCGCCTTACTTTGAAACCTTGGTTAAGGACCTTAAAGAGTTAATTAGTGTATGAAACAATTATGGTAAGAGTGTTAGGCAGTTGGTAAGACACTCGCGAAGGAATCGCTTTAAAACTCATAATGGTTAAATTATTAAAAATGGTGGAGCCGAGGGTACTCGAGTGACTTAAGAGAATCAGTAAGCGCAAAGCAAGCGTTAGAATCTAAGTTGGTTAAAGTATAGATTTACAAGTGACTTTGGTTTAATTCCAACTTACTTGTTGTTTATAGGTTACCAGACTCGTCCCGAGCCATTTGTAACCCCCAGTCGCTCAGGCAAGTTTTCTACCCGATATACTGTTGTTGTGATGTAAATATATATATATGCATTATCTTGTGATAGTGCATGATTGTTATTAGCAAATTTTGCGATATATTGGAGCATGCTGATATGGTATATATGCATGTCTATTTCGTAATCTGGTTATCTATCTGTTGATTTCAATGCTTATAGTTGCATAATACCTATGCTAGAAATAAGCAAGTAGTTGCGTATACCCTTAGTATAGGGGATAAAAGGTGAACATATTTCTAAACCGGGAGTCGATGTTCCCGAGTATATTATATATATATATATATTTATATATATATGGATATAGTTTTTAAAACTATGGATCGAATAAGGTTTATTCGATACCTTTACTTTACTTAATTGAATATTAATTTGAGTATTCATTCGAGGGCTTATGACTCAGTTTATATTATTATTGAATATTACTTGGATATTTATTTGAGGATGTATGACTCCTTTATTTTATGAATATTATTTATAGTATTCATTCGAGGTATTATGACTCCGCTTATTACTTAATAATATTCTTTATTGTATTAAAGAATAAGGTGTCGATAATCAAACTTATTTTTGATTATTCAAATAAAGATATTACTTTCGTATAAGTATATCTTTGATTATTTGCTATTCATTTCAAGTATAAGTTTTAATACTTCTACTTCAATTATTTTATAAAGATTATTCTTTATGGGAATATTATTTAAATAATAATATTCAGACATTTTCTAAATATTTTGGGGATTGATTTATTTTATTAAATCAGCATCACTCCAAACATTCTTAAAAATATTTTGCGAGTCTTCAAAATGATTTTTAAAAGTTAGAGCGGATCCTAAAACTCATTTTTATATTTAAGATTCTCCTTTCGAAGGGGATTTAAATACTCGCTCAAAACCTGAGGGATCCGGCTCTGTGGTGTGTTTTATATTCGTAACAAGGTTGCTGTTTTGTTAAATGAATCGATTACTTACCCAACACTCGGGAAGTAAAATTCTTGGAACAAGTTAATCCATTAACAGGCATCGCCTGGGAAAAATCGGTGAGTTCTCCTTTCCAAATAGATACGACTTCTTGGTGGAGCCGTATCAACAAGTTTCTACTTAGGGAAAGTGGGGACGAGCTTTACGTTTCAGAGTCATGGATTTCATCTGAACTAGGAGTGGCGTAAGTGGCCGAGTAGCGCCGGCCCAGCCTTATTATATTGGCCCAAATGGCCTGGAAGTTCCGCTAAGGCGGTCCATTCCTTAGGAGTTCAGTGTTCGGTTGACAAGTAAATCCGACAGGTTCTCCTCTACATGTAGAAAATGGTGGGGTTGTACTACTACGACTGATCATCGTAAGTGGTCTTCCTGGCGCGACAAACTCCCGTAATGAGTTCATCATCCAATTGGATAATTTCTGCAACATTACCCAGAGCACTTCGATAGAAAGGCTACGGTTGGGCGATTGTTGAGTGTTGGCAGGGTCAAGTTTTCAAAATGATGTTTACATCAAATGAAGTATCTCGTAACTTCATTTTATTTTGATGATATTTTAAAAGATTTAATCTATTCAAATCTGGTCTTGTAGTCTCATCTATGTGATGAACTTTTGAACTAATTATAACTTGAACGGTGGTAGTTCAAGTAGTATTTGGAAAAGATATAAGTATATTGGAGTATCTTGTAACTTCATCTTTTAAACTTATATCTAGTAAATGATTATCTTATGCATGACAAAGATTTTCAGAAAAACGTTGTGACAAGGTTAGATATATGAGATCACCTTGCAACGATATTTTTATACAGTTATACACTGGAACTCTGTGTGTATTATGCATAGAAGAGGACTTCTAATATTTTGAAAAGTATATATGTATATATATACTGAATATTTTGCGACTTCATCGCATTAAGATATCAACTTGGTTCATTTCTTTTGACCAAGACTTTCATGAGTACTATGAGAAGGCTCATATATTGTTAATCATTATACATATTATTTTGGTGGGCTTGCTGCTCATCCTTGCTTTCTTCTTTCATCACACAACATCAGATAGACAAGATGAACAGGACCAAGCTCCCAATTCGCGAGCGGATAGGAAACGTTCCGCAGCTTCCTATAGGTATTGATGCCGTTATAGCCGAGGTAGGATCTACCAATAGGCTAGGCTTTCAACTTCTGATGTACCAGATTTATGTATATTTATGAATTGTAATAATGGCAAAGAAATGTAAATTTATTTAGAAACCCTTTTGAGGTGTAATGGCTTATAATTGTGGAATAAAACAACTTGTGATTATTTTTGGATATTCATCTCTGAGACTATAACTTGTGGTGTGTGTGTTTATTATGGGGTCACAGTACAGAGTAGTTGATTATTTATTAAGATTGGGTGTTATTAAGGGAAATGGAACTCGTGACAACCCGGATCCCCGACCCCGAATTTGGGGGTGTTACACTAAAATTGGCACAAGAGGCTCTCTCATTTAAATTTCAACAACATAAATGAGCTAGTAAAGAAAGATCTTGTGAGAGGACTGCCAAAATCAGTATTTGCTCCTGATGGCCTCTCTGATTCATGTCAAAAGGCAAAACAAAGAAAATCTTCATTCAAGAGCAAAACTGAATCCTCAATTCTTGAGCCTTATCACTTACTGCATGTTGATCTATTTGGTCCAGTCAATGTCATATCAATTGCAAAGAAGAAATATGCTATGGTTATAGTGGATGAGTTCACAAGGTACATTTGGGTGTATTTCTTGCACAAGAAGAATGAAACTACATCTACTCTAACTGATCATGTCAGACAGCTGGATAAATTGGTCAAAGATTCTGTTAAGATAATAAGAAGTGATAATGGCACTGAGTTCAAGAATTCAATCATGGAAGAGTTCTGCAAAGAGCATGGTATAAAGCAGGAATTTTCTGCGCCTGGAACTCCACAACAAAATGGAGTTGTAGAAAGAAAGAACAAGACTCTCATTGGAGTTGCATGAACTATGCTTGATGAAGCAAAGCTGCCAACCTACTTTTGGGCTGAAGCTGTGCAGACTGCTTGTTTTACACAGAATGTTACACTCATAAACAAGCATTGAAAAACACCATATGAGATGGTGAAGAAAAAGAAGCCAAATCTGAAATACTTTCATGTATTTGGATGCAAGTATTTTGTTCTTAAGACTCATCCTGAACAGCTGTCAAAATTTGATCTAAAAGCTGATGAAGGAATTTTTGTTGGATATCCACTTTCCATAAAAGCCTTCAGAGTCTATAATTTAAGAACAAGGGTTGTCATGGAATCTATCAATGTATCTTTTGATGATAAAAAGAATACTGGACTTGAAGATTTAAATGATCATGATCACCTGAGATTTGAAAATAAAGATTTAAATTCTGATTCTGTAAATTCTGATGACATAAATCCTGATCCTGTAAGTTCTGACGGGTTAAATTCTGATGTCATTGAAACTTTGGTAATTACTCCAAGGGAAAATGCACCTGTTCAGGGGGAGCAAGCTGATGAACATACCACATCTCAAGATTCTCAAGAAGCATCAGAACCTGTCACTGGCTCTTCAAGTTCTGATTCA
Source organism: Apium graveolens (assembly GCF_009905375.1). Lineage (NCBI taxonomy): Eukaryota > Viridiplantae > Streptophyta > Magnoliopsida > Apiales > Apiaceae > Apium > Apium graveolens. The sequence continues at coordinate 233,502,530 of NC_133655.1, forward strand.
TCAAGTTCTGATGAGCCAAATTCTGATAATTATGGAAACTCTTGTTAGATATATTTTACATGTCATGTCTAATATATTTCATGTTTATTTTTCAGATCTTAACTAACAGGAAATATCAGTACTTACTAGAATTTGTACTTACTGGAAGTCAGAACTTAAGGATATCAGAACTTAGATTATCAGAAGATAAATATCAGAATATGGATATCAGAATTTAAGTACGGGAGGACTAACAGTTAAGGAAGGAAGCTGATTTATAGGAAAGAAGATCGAGACTAATACAAAAAGAAGATATGCATGGAAAGAGTTAGAGGACTTAAAGACTTGTATAAGATATCTGATTGATATATTTTAGGAGACATAATTATATTCCATATCAATTAGAAGTTATCTTGTAACTGTGTACTATATAAACACAGACATAGGTTTACACTATATATGTTATCATTATCGAGAAGATCATACATTGTAACCTAGAAGCTCTCGTGATATTTGTTCATCACTGAGAGAGAACAGTTCCATTATAACAGAGTTTATTATATCGAATATATCTGTTTACTGTTACTTGTGTTCGAAATCGATTTGATTGTATTCTACACTGTATTCAATACCCTTCTACAGTGTTGTGTGACCTAACAAGTGGTATGAGAGCCTATCTGTTAACACACATACAGTAAAGATCCAAAACAATCATGTCTGAAGAAGCTGAAAATCCAACCAAGTCCGCCAAAACTGAAGAAACTTAAAAGACTCAAATCCACAGTCGATATGAGACTATTAGGGTTCCCATACTGAGACCTTCTGAGTACCCCATATGGAAAGTGAAGATGGCTATGTTTCTGGAAGCTACAGATCAAGAATACCTTGACAGAATTAATGAAGGACTGTATAAGCCAACCAAGCTCTCTGTTGTAGTTGCAGATCAGCCAGCAAAGACCATACCAAAGGAGAAAAGTGAGTATACAGCTGAAGATATCTCATCCATTACCAAGGATGCAAAGGTAAGGCATTTGATGTATAGTGCCATTGATAATGTCATATCAAACAGGGTAATTCATTGCAAGACTGCAAAGGAGATATGGGATGCTTTGGAGACAAGATGCCAGGGAACTAATGTAATCAAGAAGAACAGGAGGACTATACTCACCCAAGAGTATGAGCACTTTGACTCAAAAAGTGATGAGTCATTAACTGACTTATATAACAGGTTTGTCAAACTCTTGAATGATCTGTCACTGGAAGACAAGGAATATGATCTTGAAGATTCAAATCTAAAATTCCTTTTAGCTCTTCCTGAAAGTTGGGATTTGAAGGCTTCTATTATAAGAGATAACTATGCTCTTGATGAAACTACTCTTGATGAAATTTATGGTATGCTCAAGACTTATGAACTTGAGATGGATCAAAGAAGCAAGAGACATGTGTGAAAGTCAAGGACAGTTGCTCTTAAGGCTGAGGAGGAATTCCCCAAAGTGGTTGTCTCAAAGAAAGACAAAGGAAAAGCTCTTATCATAAAGTCTTTACCTCCTAAGTCAGGAGTTCAGAGTCTGTCTGTTAGGTTTAAGCCACAAAATCCTTGTTTTCATTATGGTAGTTTATGTCATTCCATTTATACTTGTAAGGAATGTCATAGTTTGTACTATGATTATTATCAAATAAAACCTTATTTGATGAAAGTTTCTTTAATTCCTTCTAGTGTAAAGTCTGATGCAAAGTCTGATATAAGTTCTAATATAAGTTCTGATAAACAGCATGTTAGCATAAACTCTGATATTAAATCCACTGCAAATGCTAACAAACTTAAAAAGGCCAAATGATCCAAGCAAGTCTGGGTCCTTAAAACTAACCAGTAGTGGTCTTTGTGATTGCAGGGTAACAGGAAAAACATCCTAGTACTGGATAGTGGATGTTCAGGACATATGACTAGAAATAAAGCGCTGCTCTCAGACTTTGTGGAGAAAGCTGGCCCAGGAGTTTCTTATGGAGATGGAAATATGGGAAAAACTCTGGGATATGGCAGTATTAATCTTGGGAATGTTATCATTGAAACAGTAGCTCTTGTCTCAGGACTTAAACACAATCTGCTGTGTGTGAGTCAAATCTGTGACAGAGGTTATCATGTGGATTTCTTTGAAGAATACTGTGAAGTTGTAAGCAATTCTACAGACAAAGTGGTTCTGGAAGGTTACATGCATGGTAACATATATGAAGCCATACTTTCAACAACTTCTGATGGTTTTGCAATCTGTCTGTTGAGTAGAGCATCAATTGAAGAAAGCTGGAATTGGCACAAAAGACTCTCTCATTTAAACTTCAACAACATAAATGAGCTTGTAAAGAAAGATCTTGTGAGAGGATTGCCAAAATCAGTATTTGCTCCTGATGGCCTCTATGATTCATGTCAAAAGTCAAAACAAAGAAAATCTTCTTTCAAGAGCAAAACTGAGTCATTAATTCTCGAGCCTTATCATCTACTGCATGTTGATCTATTTGGTCCAGTCAATGTCATGTCTATTGCAAAGAAGAAATATGCTATGGTTATAGTGGATGAGTTCACAAGGTACACTTGGGTGTACTTCTTGCACAAGAAGAATGAAACTGTATTTACTCTAACTGATCATGTCAGACAGCTGGATAAGTTGGTCAAAGATTCTGTTAAAGTTATAAGAAGTGATAATGGCACTGAGTTCAAGAATTCAATCATGGTAGAGTTCTGCAAAGAGCATGGAATCAAATAGGAATTTTCTGCACCTGGAACTCCACAGCAAAATATAGTTGTAGAAAGAAAGAACAGGACTCTTATTGAAGCTGCACGAACTATGCTTGATGAAGCAAAGCTGCCAACCTACTTCTGGGCTGAAGCTGTGTAGACTGCTTGTTTTATACAGAATGCAACACTCTTAAACAAGCATGTAAAAATACCATATGAGATGGTGAAGAAAAAGAAGCCAAATCTGAAATACTTTCATGTATTTGGTCGCAAGTGTTTTGTTCTTAATACTCATCCTGAACAGCTGTCAAAATTTGATCTAAAAGCTGATGAAGAAATTTTTGTTGGATATCCACTTTCCATAAAAGCCTTCAGAGTCTACAATTTAAGAACAAGGGTTGACATGTAATCTATCAATGTATCTTTTGATGATAAGAAGATTACTGGACTTAAAGATTTTAATGATCACGATCAGCTGAGATTTGAAAATGAAGACTTAAATTCTGATTCTGTAAATTCTGATGATTATACTCTGATCCTGTAAGTACTAATGTCATTGAATCTGTGGTAACAACTCCAAAGGAAAATGCACCTGTCCACGGGGAGCAAGCTGAAGATTCTACCATATCTCAAGACTCTCAAGAAGCATCAGAACCTGTCACTGGCTCTTTAAGTTCTGATTCATCTAGTTCTAATGAGCCAAATTCTGATAATTCTGGAAGCTCTTATACTTCAAATCCTGAAGGATCCAAGTCAAACAATAAAGTCTCAGAGAGCATAACTATAGGGGGAGCATTAGAAAATGCTGATGGAGACATCATGGATCATGGGGGAGGATCCAGTTCTAGAAGTCAACTTCAATCTGCAAGGAAGTGGACCAAATCACATACACCTGACTTAATTATTGGAGATCCTGAAGCAGGTGTCAGAACTAGAACTACAACATCAAATGAATGTCTCTATCATTCTTTTCTATCTCGGACTGAACCAAATAAAGTGGAAGAAGCTCTTCAAGATGTTGATTGGGTACAAGAAATGCAGGAAGAGTTAAATGAATTTGAAAGAAATAAAGTCTGGACCCTAGTGCCAAGACCAAAGAACAGATCAGTTGTTGGCACAAAATGGGTGTTCAGAAACAAAACTGATAGTGATGGCATAATTACAAGGAATAAAGCAAGGCTGGTTGCACCAGTTGCTAGATTAGAAGCCATAAGGATCTTTTTGGCTTATGCTACTCACAAAAAATTTAAAGTCTTTTAAATGGATGTGAAAAGTGCTTTTCTTAATGGAGAATTGGAAGAAGAGGTCTATGTTGAACAACCTCCAGGCTTTGTACATTCAAAATTTCTAAATCATGTCTACAGGCTTGACAAAGCACTTTATGGCCTTAAGCAAGCTCCTAAGCATGGTATGAGACTTTAGCTCAATTCCTTCTGCAAAGTGGATTTTACAAAGGTACAATTGATAAAACACTGTTCTACCTCAACCATGGAAAGGACTTACTTTTGGTACAGATATATGTTGATGATATCATATTTGGTTCTACAAATGCCAAACTCTGTGAGAGGTTTGCAAAACTAATGCAGTCAAGATATCAAATGAGTATGATGGGAGAACTTAGTTATTTTCTGGGCCTTCAAGTCAAGCAGAATGAAGAAGGTACTTTTATCTGTCAATCCAAGTACACCAGAAATTTACTGAAGAAATTTGGGATGCAAGATTGTTCAACAGCATCCACTCACATGGCCACTGCAACCAAGTTAGATAAAGATACTGGTTCATCAGTAGATATTACTAACTACCGAGGTATGATTGGCTCTTTACTCTATTTAACTGTAAGTAGACCTGATATCATGTATGCTACCTGTCTTTGTGCAAGATTTCAGGATGATCCAAGAGAACCTCACTTAATAGCTGTGAAAAGAATTTTCAAGTATCTTAAGGGTACAGTTGATCTGTGATTGTGGTATCCTAGAGAATCAGATTTTAAGCTAATAGGTTACTCAGATGCAGATTTTGCAGGATGCAAAATAGACAGGAAAAGCACTAGTGGAAGCTGCCAATTTCTTGGAGGCAAATTGGTTTCTTGGTTTAGCAAGAAACAGAAGTCAATTTCTACATCAACTACAGAAGCAGAATATATTACTGCAGGAAGCTGTTGTGCACAGATTCTTTGGATGAAGAATCAGTTACTGGATTATGGGTTAGAATTTTCTAAAATCCCTATTTACTGTGATAATTAAAGTGCTATTGTTATGAGAAATAATCCAGTTCAACACTCAATGACAAAGCACATCAGCATTAGGTACTATTTTATAAGGAAACATGTGATGGAAGGTACAGTGGAATTACATTTTATTCCAACAGATCAACAACTAGCAGATATCTTCACAAAACCACTATGTGAAGCTACTTTTACAAGACTGGTAAATGAACTTGGAATGGTTTCAGGTTCTGTCTCTAAATCTGCTTAGTTTTTGTTCTCATGCATCAGACTTTATGATCAGTGTTTACAGATTGTCTTATCTTCATGAAATCTATTCTTTAATTGAAATTCATTAGATATTGATTGTTATCTGATATGGATCTTTAAACTCTGATAGTGTTTTGAATGTTCTGTGACTATTCAATCCAATGAGGATAACTGTGCTAGATGATAACCTAGTAGTCTTTAACATACAAGAAATCCCATGTTTGAATTAGTTGTTTATGTGGAAACTCATTAACACAGGCAAATTCTGATTTTGAGCTTAGTCAAGTTTAATTTGTGTATCTTATTACTAAGTCACAAACTAGATTCTTGCTTCTTATCTATCAGATTCTGATTTCAGTAAATCTTAAGAATGAACTAAATGCTGATAAGCCTCACTTATCAAAACAAAAGAAAATAAAATAAAAGTCAGGTACTCCTTTGAGATCTAGAGTAAATACGTGGAAGAGAAGACCCAAGTGCATTGCTGGTATTAAGTAATATGCATTAGAAAAGCAAATAAATTTTCTTGGTGACTTTTCACATTCTCTGATTACTGGAGAAATACTATGACAACAGTATAAATTCTGATAAGCAGTCATGACTCACTTACACTGAGAAGCCACTGTAACAAGGAATTTCAAAAGATGTATAAAATGAGCACAAACAGTTGAGGTGGACTCTTGCATAAATTTGTTCTATAGTAGACTTCATGATTGATGACAGATTTTAAGCACTTTTCTTAGTTATGCCTTATTTCTAAGATGTACTGAAGTTTATCAGAATTTAATCTTTATCTAATATTCTGCTAAATGCACACACTTTCACTCCATATGAATGATGAAAATTACTGTGGTGATTAAGTTGTTTTTGACAAATAGTTAAGTGTCATTTGTATAAATTCTGAGGACAAGTTCTGATAGAAGTTCTGATGATTAAACTCTGAAGAAAGCAAGTCAATATTTGTATAAAGAATCACAGAAAAAGATATTCACTTTTTGAGTACAGAAGCCATATTCTGATGACTGTTAAAATTTGATATAAGTTAAGTTCTGATATTAAATCCTGATGGAATTCTTGATGCTTATGTGGCATTATTCTTTACTTGACTTATTTGTGGTACAAACTGAAACAATCATATTTAAATCAGAATATATTTGGGTAAGATAAAAATAGTCATAATCATTATGGGTTAGTGATAAACGTGTTTGTCTTGAAAAGCTGCATGTGCACAATAATTATTGTTTATTTACGTGCTCATTAACTCTTGCTTTAACTTTTTACTGACTGTTATTATTACACATCGGTCTAGGGAGACGAGGCATCATTATTTTTTTTAATCATTAAACAGTCCTCGCGTCCCTTGGTATTCCATTGGCTATTTAAACCGACTATTCATCTCAGCCAAATCATCTTCCATTTTCTCACAAACTCACTCTCTCTTTTATCATCATTTTTCTTCTTCATAAACAAAAATGGTTCTTTTCAACTTGTTCATGAACTATGAAACTTTCAATATAGAGTTGAGTTGTGATGACTGGCAACAGGAGTGGCATGTCACCGCCATTCCTGACGAGCTCTGGAACTCTGTTCCACAAGAGGTTCACACAGACCTCTTGTTCTTTTCGATGGACTATCAACTCCATCTTGATTGATTGGAAGAGGAAAGGAGAGAGGCTCTCCTTCAGCAAGAACGGATCATCCGTCTTGCAGTGCTCTTTGTCAGCAGCAGGAGGAACTAGTCGATAGGACTTCTTAGACTAGGACTAAGGCTGTTGATGTTAAGATTCTTAGACTAGGAATATCTTGTAATTTTTGCATGTAATCTATAAATTTCATGAAATGTACTCGTTTGATATATTAATGAAATTTTCCTTAATTGCAAGATTTAGTCTCTGTTTCTCTCATATTATGTGACTGTAAATGTTCTAATTGTAATTTGTTAATCTTTACTTCATCTATTTAAACTTTATCCTTTGATGAATGTTTTGATTACAATTATGGTCAATAATAAATTTTGTTGATTTGAAGAAACAGTTGAAGCACAGGTTCATGCATCAGAACCTGTGATAGTTGAAGCTGAGAATGTTACTTCTCGGACGGAAACAACAGCTCAAAGTTCTGATACTTTGAAAAGAAAGAAATCTGTAAGTTCTGTTACTGTTGAAGCAACTCCTTCATTGGCAAGGAGATTGAAGAAAATGAAGGCTAGGAGGTATTTGGCTAAGGCTCCATCAGAAGATACTGAAGAAGCTGAGGAAGGGGATCAGGAATCTCTGATCTCACAAGAACCGATTATCATTGAAGCTCTTCCAGCTCAGGCCAAAGACACTGCTACTGATACAGTTGTAACCCCTCATGTCTCTCCTATTAAAGCTACAGATGATGCTAAAGAAAAAATTGAAAATTCTGAAATAGATATTCATAATTTGAATATACCAAATATATTTTATCTGGAAACTCCATCTACAGAAGCTCAGCAATCTCCAACTCATTTTTCAATTTTAAATGCTGAGATACCATCTACATCAACCACACCAGCTCTGGAGATAAATTCTGATGTTCAGAATTTAAATGAAGCTGTTCCTGAATCTCCAGTTGTTTCACACACTGTTGTGCTGTCAGAACATAATGAGTCTTCCTAAAGTTCTGAAGACAGTGTTTCTGCTGAGACTCCAGTTCCTATACTAGGAAAGGAAGAATTGGTGAAGAAATTTGTTGAAAAGGAAGCACCTATTCCTTGGGAGGATACTCACAGAGGTGTGGAGTGGACCAAGAAGTGGAATGACACTGATTTCATTCCAAGTTCTAACATTTTGACAGAGCATATTGCTAAAGCTGATGAGTTGCTCACAAATGCTGATTTAAAGACACAACTCAAGATCACTGCTCTATCTACCAAACATCTTCATGGTCAACATTTTTCTACTCATGAAAAGGTTGATACACTAAAGGAACATGCTGATAAGCTAGATCTACACCTTAAGCTTGATAGGAATAGATATATCAGACCTACTCTTGAGAAAATTGAAGCCATTGAGAAGATTCAAGAGAAGCAACAGGCCCAAATTATTGAGGTCCTGACTAACCAAGTTTCTCAGAAAGCTCAATTGGAAGAAATCCAATCTTCAGTTGAACTTCTTCTTTCTCTCTTACTTCCTGATGATGCCAAAAAGGGAGAGAAGGTAGTTAAGTCCAAATGCTCACCTACTGAAATACTGAAGAAAAAGGATGATATATGTGATGACCAGGGAAACTCTGATAAGAGTAGAGGTCAAGGAAAAGTTCAAGGAAAATCTTCTACACAAAGTCAAGTTATGATGTTGTGAATGCTAAAAGTCTGAAGTCAAGTTCTAATAAACAAAGTCTGATGTCAAGTTCTGATATTCTGATTCATTTAGGATCTAAAGACTCTCAGAAGTTTTTACAAACTCTGAAGCTAAAGGGGAAGCAGACTACTGTTTATTACAAAAATCCTAAAATCCAGACACCTGATGAGGAGATAGCTAGAAGATTATTTCTGAAACAAATTCCAGGAATGGATTTGGAAACTCTCAAGGAGGAAGAAGCTAGATTTGCAGCTGAGAAGACAAATCTTAAGTCTAAAGCTTCTGATACAAAGAAACCCTCAAGGACTAAGGAAAAAGGCATTGTGACCAGGGAAAAGTCAAATTCTGAGACTTCAAAGTCCAAGACTAGATCACAAACTGAGATTGATCCTAAGTCAAAAGAAAAAGAAAAGGTTGGTGAACCTTTAAAGATTGAGAAAAAGATAAGTTCTTCCATTCCAGTCTATCAAACTACTGTGCATGATGATGATTTGATAGAAGATGAAACTGTTCAAATTCTAAAGAGAAGAAAGATAATTGAAGAATCTAAAACAACCTCTGACACTGCTCAAGTTGTTCAGAATAAAGAACAGCAAGCTACAGAAGAAACAACAAATTTTGATTAAGTTAATTTGGAAAAGATGACAATTGCTGATAAGAAGAAGCTGTTATGGAAGAAAGCTACTCCAGTTGAACCAAAAACCAATCTTATGATGAGCCAACTCGCAACATTTGGGTTGAGATCCAAGCAACCTAAAGATAAAGTTGGATTAGGTTCTGATGAAGAAAAGATACAAACAGGAGTAGAAGTTACTCTAAGAGATCCTTTCATGTTGACAGACAAACCATATGAACAAATCAAGCAAAAGCACCTTGACAAAGTATTGTCTGCTCAAATCATGATAGATGCTCATGATAAGGAAAATCTAAAGGAGAAATTGATTTTATTTCTCTATGATGGATTAACTTACAGACTAGCTGATACTGATGTACCAAAGAAGTCTGTCAGAGAACTTCAACATATTCACTATCTTCTGGAAGTAAAATCTGATGTTACAAGAAGATGGTCAGAATACATTTTTAAGGCCATAAGAGATCTATTTAGAATCTCTGGTACAAAGACTTCTCAGTATATACCAATGATTACTGAAGATGATGGAAGAGAAATTCCTATGCTGAAGAATTCTGCTAAGGTGGAAGTTATTCTGAAAGGAAAATGCTTATGTTATAATGAAAACTCTTCACATCCTAGAGTTATCAGACTTGGTGATGGACTTGAAAGAACATCAATTCAAGCTCTCAGAACAGCCATTTATCAAATTGGTGATAGTAAAGATGAAGAACTGATGCAGGTCAAAGCACAATTAGTTGAATTTCTGAGGAAAGCTGAAGACAAGCTGGTAAGAAATTTTGTTAAGAATCATTATGGATTCAGATTGATCCAGTGAAGTTGGTAAAGCTACAAGGACAGTAAGTTATAGTTAATAGTCTTATTAAACTCTCATTACATTTGAACTTAAATGTTTTTGACATCATCAAATCTATTAACTTGTATATTTTTGCACGATTTACAAGTTGTGGGAGATTGTTAGATATATTTGAGATGTCATGTCTAATATGTTTCATGTTTAGTTTTCTGATCTTAACAAACAGGAAATATCAGTACTTACTGGAATCAGTACTTACTGGAAGTCAGAACTTAAGGATATCAGAACTTAGATTATTAGAAGATAAATATCAGAAGATGAATATCAGAACTTAAGTACGGGAGGACTAACAGTTAAGGAAGGAAGTTGATTTACAGGAAAGAAGATCGAGACTAATACAAAAAGAAGATATACATGAAAAGAGTTAGAGGACTTAAAGACTTGTATAAGATATCTGATTGATATATTTTAGGAGACAAAATTATATTCCATATCAATTAGAAGTTATATTGTAACTGTGTACTATATAAACACTGACATAGGTTTAGACTATATGTGTTATCATTATCGAGAAGATCATACATTGTAACCTAGCAGCTCTCGTGATATTTGTTCATCACTGTGAGAGAACAGTTCCATTATAACAGAGTTTATTATATCGAATATATCTATTACTATTACTTGTGTTTGAAATCGATTTGATTGTATTCTACACTGTATTCAACCCCCTTCTACAGTGTCGTGTGACCTAACAACTCTGATTTTTCAATTCCTGAAGGATCCAACTCAAATTCTGAAATTTCAGAGAGCATAACTTCTGGGGGAGCATCAGAAAATGCTGATGGAGATAGCATGGATCATGGGGGAGGATCCAGTTCTAGTGGACTAAAGCACATACACCTGACTTAATAATTGGAGATCCTGAAGCAGGTGTCAGAACTAGAACAACAACAACAAATGAATGTCTCTATCATTCCTTTCTATCTCAGACTGAACCAAAGAAAGTGAAAGAAGCTCTTCAAGATGTTGATTGGGTGCAAGTAATAAAGGAAGAGTTAAATGAATTTGAAAGAAATAAAGTCTGGACCCTAGTTCCAAGACCAAAGAACAGATCCATTGTTGGCACAAAATGGGTGTTCAGAAACAAAAATGACAGTGATGGCATAATTACAAGGAACAAAGCAAGGCTGATTGCTAAAGGTTACTCTCAACAGAAGGGTATTGACTATGATGAAACATTTGCTCCAGTTGCTAGATTGGAAGCCATAAGAATCTTTTAGGCTTATGATGCTCATAAAAAGTTTAAAGTCTTTCAAATGGATGTGAAAAGTGCTTTTCTCAATGGAGAATTGGAAGAAGAGGTATATATTGAACAACCTCCAAGCTTTGTAGATCCAAAAGTTCCAAATTATGTCTACAGGCTTGACAAAACACTTTATGGCCTTAAGCAAGCTCCAAGAGCATGGTATGAGACTTTAGCTCAATTCCTTCTGGAAAGTGGATTTAACAGAGGCACAATTGGTAAAACACTGTCCTACCTCAACCGTGGAAAGGACTTACTTTTGGTACAGATATATGTTGATGATATCATCTTTGGTTCTACAAGTGCCAAACCCTGTGAAAGGTTTGCAAAGCTAATGTAGTCAAGATATCAAATGAGTATGATGGAAGAACTTAGCTATTTTCTGGGACTTCAAGTCAAGAAAAATGAAGAAGGTACTTTCATAAATCAATCCAAGTACACCAGAAATTTACTCAAGAAATTTGGAATGCAAGACTGTTGAGCTGCATCCATTCCCATGGCCACTACAACCAAGTTAGATAAAGATACTGGATCATCAGTAGATATTACTAACTACAGAGGTATGATTGGCTCTTTACTCTATTTAACTGCAAGTAGACCTGATATCATGTATGCTACCTATCTTTATGCAAGATTTCAGGCTGATCCAAGAGAACCTCATCTAATAGCTGTGAAAAGAATTTTCAAGTACCTCAAGGGTACAGCTGATCTAGGATTGTGGTATCATAGGGAATCAGAGTTTAAGCTAATTGGTTACTCAGATGCAGATTTTGCAGGATGTAAAATAGACAGGAAAAGCACTAGTGGAAGCTGCCAATTTCTTGGAGGCAGATTGGTTTCTTGGTTTAGCAAGAAACATAAGTCAATTTCCACATCAACTGTAGAAGCAGAATATATTGCTGCAGGAAGCTGTTGTGCACAGATTCTTTGGATGAAAAATCAGCTACTGAACTATGGGTTAGAATTTTCTAAAATACCCATTTACTATGATAATCAAAGTGCTATTGCTATGACAGGTAATCCAGTTCAACACTCACTGACAAAGCACATCAGTATTAGGTACCATTTCATAAGGGAACATGTGATGAAAGGTACAGTAGAATTGCATTTTGTTCCAACAGATCAACAACTAGCAGATATCTTTATAAAACCACTATGTGAAGCTACTTTTACAAGACTGTAAATGAACTTGGAATGGTTTCAGGTTCTTTCTCAAAATCTGTTTAGTTTTTATTCTCATGCATCAGAATTTATGATCAGTGTTTACAGATTGTCTTATCTCAATGTAATATGTGCTTAAATTGTAATATATTAAATATTGATTATTATCTGATGTGATTCTATATACTCTGATAGTGTTTTGAATGTTCTGTGACTATTCAATCCAATGAGGATTATTTATTAGATGCTGACTTAGTAGTCTTTAACAAACTGTGTATCCCATATATGAATTAGTTGTTTATGTGGAAATCAATAACACAAGCAAATTCTGATTTTGATCTTAGTCAAATTCACTTTGTGTATCTTATTACTAAGTCACAAACTAGATTATTGCTTTTTATCTGTCAAATTCTGATGTCAGTAAATCTTAAGGATGAACTACATGCTTGATAAGTCTCACTTATCTGAAGAAAAGAAAATTGAAGTCAGGTACTCCTTTGAGATCTAGAGTAAATATGTGAAAGGGAAGACCCAAGTGCATTGTTGGTATTAAGTTATATGCATTAGAAAAGCAAATAAATTTTTCTTGGTGACTTTTCACATTCTCTGATTACTGGAGAAATACTCTGATTATAGCATAAATTCTGATAGCAGTTGTGACTCATTTACACTGAGAAGCCAGTGTAAAAAGAATGTCAAAAGATGCATAAAATGAGCACAAACAGTTGAGGTGGACTCTTGCATAAATTTATTCTATAGTAGACTTCAAAATTGAAGACAAATTTTAAGCACTTTTCTTAGTTATGCCTTATTTCTAAGATATACTGAAGTTTATCAGACTTTAATCTTTATCTGATCATTTGCAAATGAACACACTCTCACTCCATATGAATGATGAAAATTACAGTGGTGATTAAGTTGTTTTTGACAAACAGTTAAGTATTATTTGCATAAATTCTGAGGACAAGTTCTGATGATTAAACTTTGAAGAACCCAGTCAGTATTTGTATGAAGAATCACAGAAATAGACATTCACTTTTTGAGTACAGAAGCCATGTTCTGATGACCATTAAATTCTGATAATAGTCAAGTTCTGATGCAAATCCTGATGGAAACTCTGATGCTTACGTGGAATTATTTATTTACTTGACTTATTTGTGGTAATTACTGTAACAGTCATATTTATCAGAAAGTAATTAGGTGAGATAAAATAGTGATAATCATTTGGTTAGTGGGAAACGTGTTTGCCTTGACAACTGCATGTGCATAATTATTACTGCTTATTTCTCGTGCCCACTAACTATTATTTTGACTATTTTCTGCGTGACAGGTGTCTAATGTCGGTTTTGCTTCAATTATAACCGTTGTCAAATAGAGAGTATATATGGGAGTTAAAAGATTTTACAATCTTTTACCTACTTTTCTAATTCTCTAATCTCTCTTATTTTCTCTCTCTCTAATATTCTCTGAAGCTATTTTCTAACAGGCATTTTATCAAACACCTTCTATACACACATTTTCTCACTTGATTTTCACAGAAATGGCACCAAAGGACATCATTTTTAATAGAGCCAAGTTCTTCCCCAACAACTATCTGGCCATACTTAGCAAGGACGAAGCTCCATCAGATCTTCACTTCATACAAGACTTTCTCTCTCAAAGTGAGATTGGGTATGCTTTGACCCAACCAGAAGCACTCTCAGGAACTCAAGTACTGGAGTTTTGGAGGAGTGGTGTTTATGATTATGGTGGAAAAGATTGGTTCCCAAGCATCATATTTACAACAGGGGAAGATGAACACTTGGTTACATTGTCAACTATTCGACAAGCTTTACATCTTCCAGAAAACTGTGTTTACAGTTCACAAGTTGGGGAACCAGCTCTTCAACAGATGATGACAAATCTTGGTTATGAAAAATCTTTGTCCAAGCTGGGACAATTGAAGAGGCCCCACATCAGGAGGGATTGGAGTTTCTTTTTTGACTGCATCACCAAAGCCTTTGCCAACAAGTGCTCCAACTTTGATGTTATACCAATCTTGAGTCAGCAAATTGGGTATGCTCTAATTCATCAAATTCATTTTGATTTTTCCAGTGTTGTGCTAGGTTTCATAGGTGATAGGATGACAGAAGATAGAAACACATTTTATTTTGCTAGATTCTGTCAGCTTATTGATAAGTGGCATTTTATACCAGTGAGAACGTCTTATAATGGCCTGAATTGATGTCTTGAAATCAAGTATTTTGTGTATTTGATGCATTTTTCTAGTGTTTTTGCATTTCAGGGTATAACTTGCGTATGTAGGAAGAATTCATCGAAATAAGCCTAGGGAAGTGCTTGGCATTGGTTGTGGGAAGTTAGGAGCAGAACGCAGCAGAAATCAGGAGCAAAATATGATTTTTTCCAGTAGGTTGTTGGGCACCCGCTCAGGATCTGGGGTGGCCGCCTGGAAGCTGGGATGCCCGCCCGGGAAACTGGGGCGGCCGCCCGGAGACGGGAAATTAAAATCTGATTTGTACACTTCTTATTCTGATGGAATTCTGAGACGGCTGGTTCTTGTGGGCTTCTATATAAGTAGTTTTCAGAGATGTTTCACAACAGGTGGTATCAAGCAAGGAGCAAAGAGAGAAGAAAGAAGACCGTTTTAGCACATCGCAATTAAGAAGAGGAAGCATACATTTTCTTATGATTCTTTTATTCATTGTAACAGTGGATGCTAGTTTTCTTTACTTTGAACCTTATTACTCTTGTGACGTACTCTGGTTTTAATAAGTATTTTTATTGGTTTATATTGTGTGTTATTATCATGTTTTCATATAAACCCATGGTGATGATGAGTTCTATCATGGGCTAATCGTGATCATGGGGTGGTAACGGATTTACTATGGATTTCTTTAGTTAGTTGTTTAATACCTTAGTGTGTGATGATTGTATGATATCTAGCATAGGTTGTGCTTATTCGTCTTATGTGTGTCGCGAACATATAAGATAATGTGTTAATCTCTTGTGAAGTGACAGTGAATCTTGAGATTTAGAACTTGCCAGGCTAACATAGGTTCATGTATGTGTATGTATGATTAGTGGGTAACTCTAACCGTTTTACTTTCCCTGTGTAATCATAATGAATAACTTGTACTTAAATCGTTATGTTGTCAAATTTTGTATACATATAGGGTCTCAACATAATTGATGCCTATTCAACTTCTATCTTAATTGTGGATGCTTGGTAGAATGGTATTAGTACAACGAAAGTTGGCTTTTATCAGTTTCATGTTGTTCGATTGAAATCATCATTGTTACATGTTAAGGGTAATAACAATGACTATTGAAGGAAGTAGTAATGTTAGATATATTTGATAATATCATGTGTAATATGATTTGTGTTTAGTTTTCAGATCTTACCTAACAGGACAAATCAGTACTTAACTGGAAATCAGCACTTATACTGAAGACAGAACTTAAGATATCAGAACTTAAGTTATCAGAAGATATTTATCAGGAGATAATATCAGGACTTAAGATGACTTTCAGATAAGGCAGGCGGCTGATTGAAAGGAAAGAAGATCGAGACTAAGACATAAAAAATTATGCATGAAGAAGAAATTCTATGAAAAATAGAATACTTGGAAGAAAAGATAACTAGTTGATATATTTTAGGAAGCAGAATTATATTCCATATCAATTAGAATTTATCTTGTAACTGTGTAGTATATAAACACAGGCATTGGGTTTACACTATAAGTGTTATCATTATCGAAGTTATTATTCTTTGTAACCCTAGCAGCTTTCGTGATAATTTGTTCATCACTGAGAGAGGACAGTTCCATATTGTAACAGAGTTTATTGTGTTGAATAAAATCTGTTTTCTGTTACTTGAGTTCTTATATTCGATTTGATTGTAGTAAACACTGTATTCAACCCCCTTCTATAGTGTGTGTGACCTAACAAGTGGTATCAGAGCAGATCTATTAACATACATATAGTTTAAGATCCATAAACAATCATGTCTGAAGAAGAAACTCCAACCAAGCCCACCAAACCTGAAGAACCTCCAAAAACCATATCCCATAGTCGATATGAGACTTTAAGAGTTCCCATGTTGAAACCTTCTGAGTATTCCATATGGAAAGTAAAGATGGTTATGTTTCTGGAAGCTACAGATCCAGAATATCTCGACAGGATTAATGAAGGACCACATATGCCAACCAAACTCTCTGTGGAAGTTGCAGGTCAGCCAGCAAAGTCTGTACCAAAGGAGAAAAGTGATTACACTGCTGAAGATATCTCATCGATTGCAAAAGATGTAAAGGTAAGACACTTGCTGCATAGTGCCATTGATAATGTCATGTCTAACAGGGTAATTCAATGCAAGACTGTAAAAGAGATATGGGATGTTTTGGAAATAAGGTGTCAGGGAACTGATTCAATCAAGAAGAACATGAAGACAATACTCACTCAAGAGTATGAGCACTTTGACTCAAAGCCTGATGAGTCATTAACTGATTTATATGACAGATTTGTAAAACTCTTGAATGATTTATCACTAGTTGACAAAGAGTATGATATTGAATATTCAAATCTTAAATTCCTGTTAGCTCTTCCTGAAAGATGGGATTTGAAGGTTACAATAATAAGAGACAACTATAATCTTGATGAAACAACTCTTGATGAAATTTATGGGATGCTCAAAATTCATGAACTTGAGATGGAACAAAGAAGCAAGAGGAATGGAAGAAAGTCAAGGACAGTTGCTTTTGTGGCTGAGGAGGAAAGTCCCAAAGTTGCTGCCTCAAAGAAAGGCAAGGGAAAGGCTCTCATCACAAAATCTGATACTGAGTCATCAAGTTCTGATAGTGATGATGACTCAGAAACTGAAAGTATACCTGAGATGGACCCTGATGAGGAGATGATGAAGCTGTGTGCTCTTATGGTGAAAGGAATCACAAAGATTGCATACAGGAAATTCAGGAGAGGAAAGAAGTTTTCCAGGAAAGGTGCAAGTTCTGATAAGAAAGGTTTTTAGAAAATCTGAAGGCAAAGGAGGAAAGTCTGACAGAGGAGATTACTCAAATGTTAAATGCTACAACTGTGGTGAGAAAGGCCACATATCTCCAGATGGAAGAAAAGGGAAAAGTGAAAAAGGCAAGGCTCTTGTCACAAAGAAAAAAAGCTGGTCAGATGCTTCAGATTCTGAGGATGAGGAAAACTATGCCTTGATGGCAAATGCTGATAGCAATTCTGATACTGCTGACTTAAAGGTACCTCAAACTACTTATGCCTTTCATACTGATGATATTACTGAGTTGAGAAGATATCTTAAGACCATGTTCATTAGTTATAAAGATCAAACTCTAACATGTGAAAGATTAACTTCTGAAAAATCTTGCTTATAAAAAGAGGAATGATTATTTAGAAAAAGAGTTAGTCATGTTCCATCAAACTCAGAAAGATAGAGATGATGCCTTTTATGTTAGGTGTTAGGTCACACACACTGTAGAAGGGGTTGAATATAGTGTTTATCACAATCAAATTGAATTAAAGAACTCAAGTAACAGAAAACAGACTTTATTCAATATAATAAACTCTGTTACAATATGGAACTGTCCTCTCTCAGTGATGAACAAATATCACGAGAGCTGCTAGGGTTACAATGAATATTATTCTCGATAATGATAACACTTATAGTGTAAACCCTATGTCTGTGTTTATATACTACACAGTTACAAGATAATCGCTAATTGATATGGAATATAATTCTGCTTCCTAAAATATATCAATCAGATATCTTTTCTTCCAAGTATTCTATTCTTCATAGAATTCCTTCTTCATGCATATCTCTTCTTGCGTTTGTCTTGATCTTCTTTGCTTTCAATCAGTCGCCTTCCTTATTTGAAAGTCTCCTTTAAGTCCTGATATTATCTCCTGATAAATATCTCCTGATAACTTAAGTTCTGACCACTTAAGTTCTGACTTCAGTATAAGTACTGATTTCCAGTTAAGTACTGATTTGTCCTGTTTAAGTAAGATCTGAAAACTAAACACAAATCACATTAGACATGACATTATTAAATATATCTAACAATCTCCCCCAACTTGTAAATTAGCATAATATACAAGTTTAACAGATATTTGATGTCAAAAACATTAAGTACAAATACATGAGAATTTGACTAGATAGCTACAACTTACAGTCCTTAAACCTTTACCAACTTTAACTTGCGATAACAGCTTCAGTCTGTATACTCATCAGAATTTGAGCAGTTGTAGATCTTGACTTGGCTTCAATTACTGATCTCTTTAATATCAGGAGTTGTTCTGAGATAGTTCTTTAACAAACATCTCTCAGCATATTTAAGTTCATCAATCATCCTCCTTTTAGCATTCTTCAATTCAACTGTATATTCACCAATTTGAAAGATAGCAGCCCTGAGATCATTTATTTTAGCTTTCCTTATGTCCTGATCCAGTCTGATCAAATATGCCTTGTCAGACTCAAGATTGAATTCTACAGCCTTATAACCCAGAAATGTAGTTATAATCTTAGCAGAGTTAGGCTTCATCTCGACAATATCACCCTTGTGATCTCTGTACTTGGGACAGTATGTGCTGTCAGACTTCACAGAATAAAGCATCTTCTGTCTCTGAATTTGAGTCTTCAAATAATATTTAACACTTTTTGTTAATCTGTTCTTCACTTGAAGCAGAAATAAAACATGTTCTAGTTCCTCAAAATACTTCAGTGGCATAGCATTTTCCCTTATGTGGTAAACCCTTCCATCTGTCATGAAATATAACAAGATGTGTTCTTTCAAGAAGGTATGATAAACCATCTGTACAGATTCATCTATATGGATTGAAACAGGCATCTAGAGCCTGGTATGACACACTGTCAGAATTTTTACTCAAACATGGTTTTACCAGATGTACTATTGATAAGATTCTCTTCTACAAGAAGCATACTTAAGATATGATCCTAGTTCAAATCTATGTGGATGATATCATCTTTGGATCTACAAATGAAAAGCTTTGTCAAAGATTCTCTAGGCTAATGCAGAGTGAGTATGAAATGAGCATGATGGGAGAATTGAGTTACTTCCTTGGCCTTCAAGTTAGTCAAAGAAGTGATGGTATTTTCATCAGCCAACCCAAATATGTGAATGACTTATTGAAGAAATTTGGTATGGTGGATAGCTCACCTGCATCTACACCAATGTCTACTGCAACCAAGTTGGATGAAGACAAGAAAGGCAAGAGTGTGGATATTTAAAGCTACAGAGGGATGATTGGATCATTGCTTTATTTGACTGCTAGTAGACCAGACATCATGTTTGCTACTTGTCTATGTGCTAGATTTCAAGCCAATCCAAAGGAATCACATTTGATGGCTGTGAAAAGGATTTTCGGATACTTAAAGGGAACTCCAAACTTGGGATTATGGTATCCTAAGGGAACTGGTTTTGAAGCTGTTGGATACACAGATGCAGATTTTGCTGGATGCAGGGTTGATAGGAAAAGTACTAGTGGAAGCTGTCAATTTCTTGGTCAAAGACTTGTATCCTGGTATAGTAAGAAACAACAATCTGTGTCAACTTCCACAGCTGAGGCTGAATATATAGCTGCTGGAAGTTGTTGTGCTCAGGTGCTTTGGATTAGAAATCAGCTAATGGACTATGGTCTAGTGTTACACAAAATTCCTATTATATGTGACAATACTAGTGCCATATCTATAGTAGCTAATCCAGTTAATCATTCTATAACAAAGCACATTGATGTTAGGTACCATTTTATCAGGGAACATGCTGTAAATGGTATCATTGAGCTCATTTTTGTTCCAATAGAGAAACAATTAGCTGACATTTTTACTAAACCTTTGGATGAAGCAACCTTCACTAGACTTGTGAGTGAAATTGGAATGCTCAATTCTTCATCATAAGGCAAGAACACAGCTAATGTGTTGCAGCAGATTAATTTCTAATAAATCAACCTAGTTTGATTTAATTGGAAATTAACTAAAATATGAATTATAAATATTTCAGAATCTCTGTATATTTATTTTTTTTTACTCAAAAATTAACTTAAAATATTTCAAATTCTAAGTAAACTGCTTAGTTGTTAATTTACATCTTAAATGTGTAAAATTAACATAAGGCAGAATAACAGTACTCAAAGGTATAGAGAACTGAGTTCTCGATCAGTCAAAATGACTTATCGACAAGTCATTCTAGAGTTCTCGAGTGAGTCCTCGATAAGTCTATTTATAGACTTCTCGAATGACTTCTCGATAAGCTCTATTATGACTTATGGATAAGACCATGTAGAGTCTCTAATAGTGTTAATTCACAGAGTTCCCGACAAGGATATTTTGAGACTTATCAATAACTCAAAACTAAAATAATTTAATTCAATGAATTATTTTAGACAAATACTTTTGGAAAATTTATTCTGATTTCAATTTGATTCAATTCAAATAAATTAGAATCATTTTTAGTCCATTTTCGGACAAACTGGACATTTATCAGAGTTCTCGATAAATCATTTCTTAGTTCTCGAAAAGAATTAATAAAATGACTTATCGAATGTACCTTTTTAAAATTCAAAATTACTTCTCGATAAGTTTAATATCAAATGTTTATTTGACTTCTCGATAAGTATTTTACTTTTTCTATAAATACCCAGACTTCTCGATACATACACTGTACTTACACTTTTTCGAGATCTCAAGTGACCTAGCTTTCAGACAAAAGGCGATTTCTCTCTCGTTTTTGCTCCTTTCTCAAAACTTTTTCTTACCCACTACTTCTAAACACTAAAATGGCACAAAATATTGTTAGAGCTATCATTCCAGAGAAGGGAACCAACTTTATTGTTTTTCTTGATACTAACCAAGCCCCTGATAGTTTCAAGGGGTTTGTGAAGTTTCTTTCTGAATCCTATATTGCAGGTGCTTTAACTGCAAGTCATGTGCTGTATTTGGATGTTCTTCATGAATTTTGGACATCAGCTATTACTAGGACAATTGTTCTAGAGAATGTCACTTCTATGGTGGTCACCTGCACAATTGGAGGCCAAGAAATTGAGTTTTCAGCTGCTGATGTGAATACAGCCCTGGGATTGCCAACTGAGAACAATGGAGAGATTCCAACTGCAGATGAGTTGAGTGAATTCATGGACTTCATCAACTACAGTGGCTCAATCAACTTGACAAGCCTGAACAGGACAAACCTTAGGAAGGAATGGTCCTTTGTGTTTGATTCTGTAGTGAGGGCTTTCACCTGCAGAAAAACTGGCTTTGACAACATCTCAAGTGTGGTGCAGAAGCTGGTATTCTCAATAGCTCACAACAGGCATCTGAATGTTGGGGCTCTAATTCTGGAGGAGCTGGCTACCAGGCTTACTATGCCTTTGAAGAATAGAGGTAAAGAAATCTTTTTGCCAAGGTTTATTATGTCTACTTTAGCTCATAAAGTAAATGACATACATTTGTTAACTGGTATTGATAGTAGTAGAATTGGCAATTGTAAGCAAGTGTCCAAAATAATATTTGGCTCACTTACTACAAAGAATAAGGTGAGTGTAAGTCTTAGAATCACTCCATTTATGTTGGAGAGATTCAGGACTTATTCTTACCCTATGCTAGACATGATGGCTCCTCAATTTGCTAGTTCAGCTATGGTTCCTGAGCCTGTGGAAGTACAAATACAGGCACACCAACAGGGACCTTCCAAAGCTGCAGCTCATTCTTCTAAACCACTAGATGTTAGCAAACCAACCACTTTAGTCTCTCAAAAGACTGAAGTGAGTAAAAAGAAGAGAAAGGAACCAACCCTTGCTGTTGTAAATGAGAGTGAAACAGTTCAAACTGAACCAGAGTCACCCTTGGTCAAGAGACCAAAGAAGAGTAAGATACCTGAGTTGGCCACTCAAAAACCTCTGTGTCCTCCCAAAAGGGCACAGTTGAACAAATGGGGAGTAAACAGTTACTAGATGCATCCTCTCAACAGGGTGTATCCATTGAAAAGAGCATTCACCCCAATGCATCATGTACTGAGTCAGCACAACCTACACCTAGAGTGTATGGTAGAAGAAATAAGGATGGCACACACATTGAGGGCACATCATTTGAAGCTCCCTCATCCATTCAAGGGGAGCTGCCAACACTCATAACTGAGCAAACCTCTCTAATCTCTCAAATTTCTTCATCATATAGAGCACTTGAATCTGATTCTCAAGTGCACCAACACTGAAGTGACATGGTTCATGAAACTGTACTCACCACCCAGAATCAACATCTAGATGGTGAGAGGCTACTAGCTGGGGTAGACCTTGATGACATCATCAAAAACATGGGGGTTTCATCAGTTTTTACTGAAGACCTCATGGTCACTCTTGCACCTTCATGTGCACAATCATCTTCACAGATGAATAGGTTTGAGGGTGGTACTCTTGAGGGAGAGCTATCTAAATCCTCTCCAATTCAATTGGAGGTTCCTCTAGAAGGAACAACTCCCCTCAAAACCCTAGTTGAAATTGCCTTGGGAGTTGAAGCTAGGAGTACAATTGCCAATGACCCTGTTATGGGAGAGGCAATTTCATCATATTTATGTGACAGTGCTCTGCAAGGTGCACAAAGGTTTGAGGCTGGTGTACATGACAATAACCCAGTCAAATCCTCTCCAATTCTAATGGAGGTTCCCACTACATGTGGTGAACAACAAACTATCAAAACCACAGATATATCTATGAGTCAAACTGTGACTTCAGTCACAGGTGGTAATCTGGACATTTCTCAACAGCCATCCACATCTCAATCCAGCCAACCACATGTCATGGCTCAATGGCTACAAGATATAGAAGCTCAGCCTTCTACAGTTGATGACATATTGGTAGATCAAATCGCAGGCTTGGCCAATCTCTCTCAGCAATTGCTCACTTCAGACATGGGGAACCAGGACTATCAAGCTATACTGCTATGCTTCAATGAAGAGGTTGAACAACAGAAGGAGAAGATAGAAGATGAGGCTGAAGAGGATGGCAATGTAGATGCCTGGTTGTCTGA
This sequence comes from Apium graveolens, assembly GCF_009905375.1. Taxonomy (NCBI): domain Eukaryota; kingdom Viridiplantae; phylum Streptophyta; class Magnoliopsida; order Apiales; family Apiaceae; genus Apium; species Apium graveolens. The sequence continues at coordinate 233,525,986 of NC_133655.1, forward strand.
TGACCATGTGGCAGAAATGGATGAAGTTTTGGCTAGATTCAGGAGGGAGTACATAACTATCATGGGAAGCAATGCTAAATCTCTCACTCCTCCTGAAGTCTATGATGCCATCATGGATGTGCACAAAGCTCAACTCAAGGCTTTCCATCTATTTGGAAAGGCCCTTGAAGTAAAATTGATTGGACATGAAGATAAAATCAGGAAGCTGATCAAGGAAAAGATGGATGACATTGTGCCTTCTCAAAAGGACATCAAGGATAAATTCCGGTTTTTCACTGAGCAGATGTCAAGGTTGAATCTGACCTCCATAGAGAAGGAAGTTTCAAATATGAAGAGTTCTTTCAAGGCCCTGTTTGATCAAGTTCAAGCTCATATCACAAATTCAAATGATACCAGGGTCAAGCTAAATCAAATGTATACTGCTAGGTATGAGCCTTCATTTCTTCTCATGGAGGGTGTCAGAAAAGCTGTTGATGAACACTTTTTCCCTAAACAGTGTCAAGCCTAAGAATTCTATCTGGAAGAAGATCAAGAAGGTCATGCCTCAGAAGAATTATGAAGAAGTTTGGAGTTGAATAATTCTGTTTGGTAAAAAACATTCTAAGTCAAGATCTCTACAAGTCACAGAATTAGTGTTATAGAGAAGTCATTCGAGAACTCAGAAAGACCTATCGAGAATTCAGAAAGACCTATCGAGAACTCAGAAATTGTCAATCGAGAACTCAGAAAATGCTATTGGAGATATCGATAAGTCAGATACCCATTCGAGAACTCAGAGATATCGACAAGTATACATTCATTAGATAACTCTGAGTTATCGATAAGTCAAAGTCCATTAGAGAACTCTAAGTTATCGATAAACCAAAATTCACTAGAGAACTCAGAGTTATCGATAAGTCAAGTCAACAATAAAGTTTCAGAGATATCGACAAGCCAATATGCCTATCGAGATGTCGAGTTCTCTACAGCTTAATTGGAGATCTCGAAGTGAAGAAAATTCTCTAAGTACAGAATCACAGAACAGTTCAATATCTAAGGTTGCAAATCAACAAACAATTCACACAGCTGAATTGACAAGTCTACAAAAAACATCTTGAGAGATGTGCAAGATTAATGGTGAAGATTAACTGACAAAGGAGGATCAACCAATACACAGTGGATGAAGATATGCTAATCTAGATATGGAAATCTCACTTTTCCTTTAAATAGAAGTGATTAGTGACAGGTTAGAAAAGTGATTAACACTTCTTATTGTTCACTGTGTAAACCAAAGTTAACTATCATATAAAGTTAACTGAGGTCCTTTGTTTAAGAAAGGACTGAACTGATTAGAAATTGTATTCTCTCTCAAGAAAGAAGCTAAGTTCTAAACCAAGAATTTAGAGATTTTGTAGCAAAACACTGCTTAATTTTTAATATAAAATTAAGTGAGTTTTGAAGATCTTTGTTTTACATATTTGCATTGTTATTTATGTTTAACATCTATTCTATAAAATCATTGATAACAACCAACTGCTAAACCCAAATTCGATCAAAAAATAAACATTTAAGTCAAAACACATTCACCCCCCCTCTGTGTTGTATTCATATCTAACACCTTTTTCTAGGTATCTTGAGTTCATTTTCATTTTCGTCGTCGACTCCACTTATGGATTCTACGGTTTCAAATCGCGTGATCTCGGCCCCAATATTTTTATAAAATTGAAAAATCATTATTTCCACTTGAAATTTTTATGGAAGTTAGGAAACTCCTAATTCTACTCTCTGTAAAAATTTCATGATTTATGAACATTCTTAAGTCGATCCTTTATATTTTCAAAGTTCTTAATTCGTAGCAGTTTTTGTCGCGTAAATCACTTTTAGTAAAACGGCCATAACTTTTGATCCGTAAATCGGAATCAAGCGATTCAAGCGCTTAAACGATCCTTATAACATTTTCTATCATAATGGTTATTGTTCAAGAAACTACAGTTTACACCTTCGGGAATTTCTGCAGAAGCTTAAAGTTATGATTTGTTCATTTTAGCGAGATTATGGTTACGATCGGAGTTTTGTTTATGCCTTAAATCTTTATACTACCACCAACAATCAACATATCGTCATCACCACACTAACTCATCTCAATAAAATCATGTTCTTGAGGCAACAACAATCAACCTTAAATCTACTTAGCTAACATCAAGATTTCAACAATACTACCACCAAAACTAGGTTTACAACTACATACTAAAAGGATCTTGAACTTAAATCTTAAATAAAGTTGGGTCAAATATTTTTACCTTTCTTGAGAGCTTGAGATGTGTTTTTGATGATGGTGAAGTCTTGGGAGTGCTTAGTATGGTTTTTGGAACCTAAAACAACCATCAAAATCAAAAAACCAAAGAATAGTTACTATTCACACTATTCATTATCAACTTTCTTGATTTTATTTCACCCATCAAACCTTGATAAAAAAAGCTCAAAGATTTATCTTACCTTAGTTTAGTTGGTATGAAGCTTTAGAATTAATGGGAGGATTTATCCATGGCTAGAGCTTGAAGATTTGAAATTGGTTTCTTTATTTTATGGTGAATGGCCGAATAGAGCTAATGAAGAAATGGGGAGAGAGTTTTTGTGTTTGCTTCTTGGTTGCTTCTTGGAATGATGAAAGTGATAGCTTGTGATATCTTATATTTATTTGTTATTCTCTAGTTTAGATCCTAGGATTTTATTCTTGTTGCAAACCTTGGGGACAAATCTAACTAGGCTTCCTAGTTTACAAGCTAAGCCACTTGTTTAGCTCTTTTAGCTTACTATTTGATAGCCTTGGTTGATCATCCTACACCTTAGCTCACTATTTGATAAATTAACCATGGTTACTTTCTTACCATGGTTAGTTAGTGCACTACGTTTATTTAATCGTTTACGCGTTCGCTCGGTCGCTTAAACGTTTTTGTAATACTTCCTCGTAAATGGTTCGCGACTTAATTCCTTTCGTATTTATTCCTTATGTTTTGAATTATCATACTTGGATATAAATCCTTAAAGTTTTAATTTTATAATTATATTGTGATTCTCGTAATCCTTGATGATTCGTAAATATGATAATTTTTCAAAGTTCGTTTTCTTCGAAAACTAATAGCATTTACATACACTCATTTGGTACGTATAATCATAATATCAACTCTGAAACTCATTTTCTCACTACATAGTGTGGGCTAAAAAGTTATTCCCGTCCGTCAGGGTTACTATTCATTAAACATTTTACAAGGTATCAAAAATTCGAGTTATTACAGTCTTCCCCTCTAACAAGGATTCTGTCCCCGAATCAATTAGAAAATAAGTGGGGGTATCTATTCCTCATAGCGTCTTCAAGTTCCCAAGTTGACTCTTTGACATTTTGATTCCTCCACAAGATTCTAACCAGCTTCACAGTCTTGTTCCTCAGCACTTGTTCTTTTTGGTCCATTATCCTTACTGGCTGCTCGAGGTCGTAAGCTAGAGGTCCTATTCTCCTGAAAATTTCAAAGGGTCCTATGAATCTGGGACTCAGCTTCCCTTTCTTCCCAAATCTCATCACTCCTTTCCACGGAGATACCTTCAACAGCACTGAATCCCCTACTGCATACTCCCTATCTTTTCTGGTCTGGTCGGCGTACTTATTTTGTCTGTCTTGAGCTGCTACTAGTCTTTTCCTGATGAGTCCTACCATTTCCCTGGTCTGTTGGACTAACTCTGGTCCTATTATCTTGTGTTCTCCAACTTCATCCCAACATAGGGGAGAGCGACATCTCCTTTCATAAAGAGCTTCATACAGAGGCATTCCTATATTAGCGTGATAGTTATTGTTGTAAGCAAATTCGATCAGGGGTAAGTGGTTATTTCAGTTTCCTTTAAAATCAATGGCACACACTCGTAGCATATCTTCTAGGGTCTGAATAGTCCTTTCGCTTTGTCCATCAGTCTGGGGGTGGTAAGCGGTACTCATGTTTAGTCTGGTGCCTATGCATTCCTGGAAGCTTCTCCAAAATCGGGAATTAAACCTTGGGTCTCGATCTGACACTCTGGCAACAGGAACGCCGTGTCTCACTACAATTTCTTTTAAGTAAATATCCACCAGCTTGTCTACGGTGTACCTTTCGTTGATTGGTAGGAAGTGTGCAGACTTGGTCAACCTATTTATGATAACCCATATGGAGTCGTGATTGGTCTTTGCCCTTGGTAGGCCTGTCACAAAATCCATGGCTATATGCTCCCATTTCCATTCCGGAATTTCCAGGGGCCGTAATAGTCCACTAGGTCGCTGATGTTCAGCCTTCACTCTCTGGCATGTCAAGCACTTGCTGACCCACTCTGCTACTTCTCTCTTCATGTTAGTCCACCAATAATATTCCTTAAGGTCACGGTACATTTTTGTACTTCCTGGGTGGATTGAATATCTTGAGTTGTGCCCTTCGTGTAGCAGCTCGTCCTTTAACTCTTACACATTTGGAATCCAAATTCGGGACGCATACCTCATGATCCCTTTCTCATCTTTCTCGCATCTTACTTCCTCACCGGTCAACGTTCCTCTTTCTTCACTCATCTTCTTTTCCTGACATACTCGTATCTTTTCAGTCAATTCCGGCACTAGATTAATCTCAGATAATCCTTTTGTTCCTTTACCGGTCGTCCTCACATCAATTTCCATCTTCTCAAATTCTTTAATTAATTCCTCAGATGTCGTTATCATTTTGAGTCTTTCCTTCCTACTAAGGGCGTCAGCCACCACATTGGCTTTACCCGGGTGATACAAAATTTCACAGTCGTAGTCCTTAATCAACTCTAACCATCTCCTCTATCTCATGTTTAGTTCCTTCTGAGTAAAAATATATTTAAGGCTCTTATGGTCTGTGTAAATCTCGCATTTCTCACCGTATAGGTAGTGTCTCCAAATCTTCAGGGCAAACACTATGGCTACTAATTCTAGATCATGTGTCGGGTATCTGCTCTCATACTCCTTCAATTGCCGAGAGGCATATGCTATAACTTTGTCGTGCTGCATAAGTACACATCCTAATCCTTTAAGTGATGCGTCGCTGTATATCACAAACTCTCCCTTTCCATCGGGAAGAGCGAGCACAGGTGCTGACACCAGCCTCCTTTTCAGTTCCTGAAAGCTTTCCTCATATTTCTCTGTCTATACAAACTTTTATGTCTTCCGGGTAAGTCTAGTCAGTGGACCGGCTATTTTAGCAAAGTCTTGTACGAACCTCCGGTAATACCCTGCTAAACCTACGAAACTCCTAACCTTAAATTGGGGTAGTTGGTCTTTCTCAGTTGGATACCGCCTCTATTTTGGCGGGGCCAACTAAAACTCCTTTGTTACTCACCACATGTCCTAAGAACTGAACATCCCTTAACCAAAACTCGCACTTTGAGAACTTGGCATATAATTTCTCATTCCTTAAGATTTCTAAGACTGTCCTCAAATGTTCTGCATGTTCTTGCTCTGTCTTTGAGTAGATTAGAATATCATCTATAAAAACTATCACACATATATCTAGGTACCTTTTGAACACTCTGTTCATCAAATCCATAAAGGCTGCGGGTGCATTGGTTAGCCCAAACGACATGACTAAGAACTCATAATGTCCATACCTAGTGTGAAAAGCAGTCTTCGGTATATCCTCAGGTTTGATTTTTAACTGGTGATATCATGTCCTCAAATCTATTTTAGAAAAATTTACAGCTCCCTTGAGTTGATCGAATAGGTCATCAATCCTAAGGAGAGGGTACATATTCTTAATAGTCAGCTTATTCAATTCTCGATAGTCTATGCATAATCTCATACTGCCGTCCTTTTTCTTTACGAATAATACTGGCGCTCCCCATGGCGACACACTGGGTCTTATCATCCCATTATCTAATAATTCTTGCAGTTGAGAAGCTAGTTCCTTCATCTCAACTGGAGCTAGCTTATAGGGGTTCTTGGATACTGATGTCGTTCCTGGTGCTAATTCTATAGTGAATTCTATTTCTCTGTCGGGTGGCAACCCTGGTAAGTTCTCTAGAAATACATCCTCGAATTCATTTACTATGGGTATGTCCTGTATGTTAGGAACTTCCTTCTTGGTATCTACCACATAAGCCAAATAGGCCTCGTTACCTTTTTTTAACAATCTTTTTGCCTATAACATGGTCAGAAATTTATGGGTCTGTCGTTGACCTCTAAACACTACTTCTTTTCCAATTTGCACTCTTATCTTTACCCTCTTCCGTTCACAATCTATTCGCGCTCCATTACTGGATAACCAATCCATTCCTAAGATTACATCAAATTCTCCTAACGCCAATGGGATTAGGTCAACTTCGAAGACTCTTCCTTCTAATTTTAACTTTTATTTAAGGTGTACTTGATTCACAGGAATTATTTCTTTGTTTGCTATTTCCATTTGTAATATCTCACGTAAGGGTATGGCGTTAAGTTTTAACTTTTTAGCAAATTCTTGATATATAAATGACTTGGTTGCTCCAGAATCAAATAGGACATTTACATGTTCGGAATTTAACAGAAGGGTACCTGCTATCACGTCAGTGTTCCGGACAGCATCCAGAACAGTCATGTTGAAGGTCCTAGCAGCTAGGAATCGGTTGGATGCAGCTATGCTCATCCCTGAGACTGGGGGCTTTAATGTCGGGAAATCATTTCTCATATGTCCTACCTTCCCACATTGGAAACACGTCGCATTGGGTCGGGTGCAGTTGTTGACAAGGTGTCCAATTTGGTCACACATGTAGCATTTCAGAGGGGCTCTCGCCTGGGTACACACTCCAAGGTGTCTCCTCCTACAGGTTTGACACTCCGGTATTGGGGCACGGGGTTGGCTATGAAATGTTGCCCTATATTGTCCGCCGCCCTGGCCAATATTCTCACTCGGGGCCTTTCTGAATCCAGGGCCTCGTGCAGGTTGGGACACCACTCCCCTGACGAACCTGCTTGTAAGGCTCCTGTTCTCGGTTCCTACTCCTCCTCCTCCGCCTTGGCTTCCTATTTTCCTCTTTCTATTTTCCTTTTCCTTCACGCTCTGCTCACTGCTAGCTTCAACAATCGAGGCTTTCTGCACTAAGGTGGCATAATCTGTCAGCTCTAGTACCGCCACTCAGTTTTGGATCCACTGTTTCAGACCAAGCTGAAACCTTCACGCTTTCTTCTCTTCAGTATTCACAAACTCAGGCACAAATCTTGACAGCTCAGTAAACTTGGCCTCATAATCCGCCACGGTCATTATATCCTGTTTCAACTCCAGAAACTTAATCTCTATTTGGGTTTTCATAAACCTAGGGAAATACTTTTCTAAGAACAGTCGGGTAAATCTATCCCATGGAATCACAATATCAGTCTCTAGGTTTCGTTTGGACTCCCACCAGTAGTTAGCTTCTCATTTCAGCATGTAAGAAGCGAAAATGGTCTTGTGTCGTTCCTCTACACCTAGTATCTCGAAGGACTTTTCTGTCTCTTTGAGCCAGGCTCGTGCTTCAAGGGGTCGGCAGATCCTAGAAACTCTGGGGGTTTGAGGGATTTGAAGGCCCTAAAGGCAGTGGCTGCAGTCTGTTGGGCAGCATGCAGTTATGGTGGAATGGGCTGTTGGTTCAGATTTGCTCTTAAAAGTTCCATAAACTCATTCATGGGGTTTCCTCCCTGCTGGGTATCCTCAGCCTCTTCTTCTACATATTCTTCCTCATCATATTCATTATAGTCTAGGTCCTCTTCACTTTCTTCATTCACTACAGGGTCAGGTCCATTCCGTTGTTGGTTAACAGATTCTATAGGTTGTGCCCTGGTTCCTCTTCTCCGGGGTGACATTATTCTGATAATGAAAATTTTTCAATATGGTTGCAATTATTTACAGTTGGATTAATTTATTCATATGTAAGCATGTCATCTATTATCTAGCATGTTTTTATTAGGTGCAATAATATGGAAATCCATTTCTAAATAACTTCTAGATATATATACCATAGGGTCTCCCAATTATATCTTGGGAACAAAACAACTAACCGAGTTCATACATGGTCTGATTATAATACATCATTACTTGTCCTGAATACTGAAATGCAAATATATAAGCCGTGTACCCTGAAGGGCTAAGAATGCTATCTAATACTAGCTATCCTATCAAAATTGGTGACAAGTCACCTAGCCTTCTTCAAGGTCCATAAATAGTCACTAGTCCCTCAGTCACTGTCACTGCGAGTGAGGTCACGCACCCTTCTCATCACTCCTGCCAACATCAGCTTTGTGTTAACTACCACGATGTATCCTCCAATCGCCGTCATCCTCATCTAAACCCGGGTACGGAGCTCGATCCCATCAATCTCTCTGCGGGCTTTGGCTGGGGAATCAGCTCTGAAGTCCCCTGGGTATCCTAGTCTGATGGCTCTCTCAGCTGTCAGCTCCTGACGTAACTCCACAATACGGGCAGATGCCGTAGTGATCTCAGCGTTAAGCTGAGCCACCATTCAGTCGTGTACAGTTACATGTATGGTCGCCGGGGATGGTAGAGGTGAGTCTGGGTCGCTAGAGGATATGTCATAAGCCTCGTAGATCTGTGCATCCATCCCATCCTCTTCATCCTCATCAGTATAGGGCAAAGGACTCTGCATCCCTGCGTGTGGTGTAGGAGAGCGAATAGTCGGGAGAGGGTACATCTCTACATCCCTCCATCCTAAGTCATCTCCATGGGGCATCTCAACGTTATCAGCTACGGGGACATGAAGGTCAGTCCCCTCCTCCGGGGCATCCTTTGTAGGGTCATTGTCTGAGTTATCAATGGGTGGGTCCTCCGGCTCGGGAGTAGGGTCACGCTCAGGAACTATAACACCATCAACAGGGTCAACCTCCCTCACAGGCTCCACTGGTACCTGACACAATAGGCAAGGTGTTACTAACTTAGAGTCGGAATTCCCTTGAGGGTTAAAACTGTCAAGACTACTCGTGTAGCCCGATGATGAACTCGACTTGAGCTCTAATTGATTATTTCATTTTTCCTATGTCTATGAATTTTACATCCTATCGTTTCCAAGATTTGATAACCTAAGGCTCTGATACCATATCTGTAGCGCCCCAAAATCCGAGGTCAGGAATCTCAGAGGCCACGCCATTTAAACCACTACAAACGACATACCTCACACCAAAATATATAAATACTCACACTTTACGACCCCACACTTATCACACACACACACTTACAGGTTATTGTCTTGAAAACGAACCATTCATAACTAGAGTAAATCAAACTACAAAGTGATAATTATTACAACCCAAAAGTAATTATATCTTACCGGGGAGTAACCTTTAAGTAAGGCTAGTTTGTCGGCCAAATATACGTTTCTTATTTATTACCTTACATAAATCATACTTATAAATAAGCCGAACTAAAAATAACTGAAAACCAATCCAGCTTATTCGGACTACCTGCGGTACAGCACCAAACAACTTACGGAACAGCTGGCCATTTCCTACCTGTTTCCTGGCTGTGGTTCTCATGGTAGGCATCTTGATTCACTGTTGTGTTGTGTCAATTTAAGAAAACAAATGTGAGCTATAATGCACAGCATAATAATGTACTGTATGAAAATGACTGTATGATAAACTTACGTAAAATATCATATATGATAATTACATTTTATTCGAAAATAGTTTTCCTTGGTGATACACATCTTTTATGAAAATAATCCTTTAGTGGATTTTATTAACCTGCGAATACCTTAATAGTAAACTCATCACCTAGGCTTTGGTTACGGTATTGCATCACAATTCCAATTGGAAGAATAGGACACTCGTTGGAGCCACCGCATATGATGATCAGTCGTAATACGATAATAGTAACCTTTTCTACTAGTAGAAGGACGATACCTTCGTATCCCGGTTATCACCCTGGCCGCATTCGGGCTACGTGTCCCATTTTGGGTATACACATACTTCACAAGTTCTTGAGTACACAGAGTACCTTCGCCTGCGGTACCTTTGGTAGTCCATCTAGCACACATAGTACCAGAGTCTACCCCTCCCTTATCCTTTAAAAGAATTCTATCATATCTCGAGAACTCGAACCACATCGAAGTTCCCCCAAGCGTTTTGCTTGTTGATATAAACAGTTTATCTTATTAGGGTATATATGTATATATGTATATACGTACTTCCGAAATTTTCGGAGAAAGTACTAAGAATGTGAGTTGACCGTTGTCAACAGATAGTTAAATAAGGGGGGAATTTCTTCTTGAAACTATATTTAAAATAAGTCGGGATAATATTCTCCGACGATCTGAAATTATTCGAATGATTTTCGAAAATCAGAAAGTATTTTAAATCAGGTTCTATGATTTTTAAATCATAAATAAACCCTTTAATAAATAATAAATAATTAAATGATAATCAATAAATAATTAAACCTCGAAGGAGTTTACTTTTAAAAGAATAAAAATAATATTCCTCGACTAATTTATGTTTAATAATTTAATGAACCTTAATATTTAATCGAATATGAAGTAAATATTTACTGGAGAATACTTCTCCCTAATAAATGAATGGTAAGTATATATTTCTTGTCCGAACGATAAAGTGTAGTCGAGGGAATACGATCTTTGGAAAATATTTTAATAAAAGTTCGAGATTTTTAATATTTTGTAAGTGGACGTTGAGTCCCTTTAAAACGTACTACTATGGACTTGTAATCGTCCTATAATATCACCGGAATGATTCCCAGGTTTTTATCTTAAAATCCCGACCGACTCTCGGTCTTATTATAATACGTCATGCTTATAGCGGAATAAAACATTTCACGATATATATTTATTGTACAACATCGCTACATTATGCGAAAATTCAATAACTACGTATCATGGCAAGCATGGTATTTATGCAATGATAATAAAACAATCCTTTCACAACACAACAGTAAATGGAGTTGGGTTCGTAAACTTGCCTGGGTATCTCGAGGTGGAGGATGCTCTAGGTTCCGTTCGGAAATCTATAATCATAAACACAAGTCGTTTCGTTAGGTCCAGTTCTAATTTACGCCTACCCGCACTCATGCGCTAATTATTATGCACCCTCTCAACTTATATTACCCTTATTATTTCTTTAAGTTCTTATTCACATTATGGTCGCTTCCTTTTTCTAGGTATCTTAAGTTCATTTTCATTTTCGCCGTCGGCTCCGCTTATGGATTCTACGGTTTCTAATCACGCGATCTCGGCTCCGATATTTTTATAAAATTGAAAAATCATTATTTCCACTTGAAATTTTTATGGCAGTTAGGAAACTCAAAATACTACTCTCTGTAAAATTTTATGATTTATGAACATTCTTAAGTCGATCCTTTATATTTTCAAAGTTCGTAATTCGTAGTAGTTTTTGTCGCGTAAATCACTTTTAGTAAAACGGCCATAACTTTTGATCCGTAAATCGGAATCAAGCGATTCAAGCGCCTAAACGATCCTCGTAATATTTTCTATCATAATCAAGATTATTTTTCAAGAAACTACAGTTTACATCTTCGGGACTTTCTGCAGAAACTTAAAGTTATGATTTGTTCGTTTTAACGAGATTATGGTTACGATCGGAGTTTTATTTATGCCTTAAATCTTTATACTACCACCAACAATCAACATATCGTCATGACCACACTAACTCATCTCAAGAACATCATGTTCTTGAGGCAACAGCAATCAACCTTAAATCTACTTAGCTAACATCAAGATTTCAACAATACTACCACAAAAACTAGGTTTACAACTACATACTAAAAGGATCTTGAACTTAAAACCTAAATAAAGTTGGGTCAAATATTTTTACCTTTCTTGAGAGCTTGAGATGTGTTCTTGACGATGGTGAAGTCTTGGGAGTGCTTAGTATGGTTTTTGGAACCTAAAACAACCATCAAAATCAAGAAACCAAAGAAGAGTTACTATTCAAACTATTCATTATCAACTTTCTTGATTTTATTTCACCCATCAAACCTTGATAAAAACAGCTCAAAGATTTATCTTACCTTAGTTTGGTTGGTAGGAAACTTGAGAATTAATGGGAGGATTTATCCATGGCTAGAGCTTGAAGATTTGAAATTGGTTTCTTTGTTTTATGGCCGAATGGAGCTAATGAAGAAATGGGGAGAGAGTTTTTGTGTTTGCTTCTTGGTTGCTTCTTAGAATGATGCAAGTGATAGCTTGTGATATCTTATATTGATTTTTTATTCTCTAGTTTAGATCCTAGAATTTTATTCTTGTTGCAAATTTTCGGGACAAATCTAACTAGGCTTCCTAGTTTACAAGCTAAGCCACTTGTTTAGCTCTTTTAGCTTACTATTTGATAGTCTTGGTTGATCATCCTACACCTTAGCTCACTATTTGAGAAAGTAACCATGGTTACTTTCTTACCATGGTTAGTTAGTGCGTTACGTTTATTTAATCGTTTACGCGTTCGCTCAGTCGCTTAAACGTTTTCGTAATACTTCCTCGTAAATGGTTCGCGACGTAATTCATTTCGTATTTATTCCTTATGTTTTGAATTATCATACTTGGATATAAATCCGTAGGGTTTTAATTTTGTAATTATATTGTGATTCCCGTAATCCTCAATGATTCGTAAATTTGTTCGTTTTTCAAAGTTCGTTTTCTTCGAAAACTAGTATCGTTTACATACACTCATTTGGTACGTATAATTATAATATCAACTCTGAAACTCAATTTCTCATGCACTACATAGTGTGGGCTAAAAAGTTTTCCCCGTTCGTCAGGATTACTATTCATTAAACGTTTTACAAGGTCTTAAAAATTCGAGTTATTACATTCTCTCTACTAAACATCAAGTAGGAGCAATCTTGTGATCGGAAACTAAGCAAATTAAGTCTAAATATCGTCCTACTTGCCACCAGATTCCGGCATGAGGGGCTTCTTTTGTTGCTATCTCAGGGCTATTTACGGGTCTGTATTTTAGCGTTTTCCCGTTTTTTCAGTGATTTCCTCCAAAAAGTGTTGTACAAATTTTCTGTCACAACATAAAACATCACATTTGTTCATTTCACCAACCATTTGCCTTAATAATTGATCAACTGCGATATCATATCAAATACACCAAAAACGAACATCAAATGATATAAATAAAATACAAGATAAAGATGGATGTATCAAATCACTCATATCACATAATATATTATATAAGTTGATTTTAATGTACCTTAAGGGCATTTCTAAGTAGCTTCCTATCCTTAATAGGTTAATGTCTTAATGAGTATTATATCACAATTTTAAACATTTCAATCTTTGATTACACACTAAACCTGCACAAACATACACATACATTCATAATTTAAAGAAATGAAGTTTCACCACTTTTGAAGTTAGAAAAATTAAGTCAAAATTCATTGAAGCATTTTATCAATACTTCTTAAACAAACTTTAATATGCAATCAAAAACTAACAAAAAGCAATAAGGAAGTATAGATAGCATTACCTATATGTCGAAACATCTCCTCATCATCATCATCATCATCATCATCATATTCTGAAAATAAAGAACAAACATAATTATTTAGTGATACATACATAATTTACGGATAAAAACCTTGATGTAATTCAAAAAACTTAATATTAAGTAGTCATGATAATTCAAAATTTATATAGCTTAAATCAAATAGGTTACTCCAATAAAAACTAATATATGAAGGAGATCAAGAAGAATAATTAAATTGCGTAACTAAAAAAAATTTGATGTCTGACAAATATAGAGATATGAGAGAGAAAGAGAGCGCTTTATTTGATTATTTGATTTCAAAATTCAAATAAGTCGGAGTAATTCTGGATGTGGGGGGATCTTTATCTACTAAATCTACCTAATCGCAAAATTATTGTACTGTATTTGACCCTTGATACATGTATTGTCCGGGAAGTTGTATTTTCTACAAAAAGGAGGGGTAATTGAGTGTAAATACTTGAAATGAAGAGAGGTAGCAGTAAATTCAGCCGGAAAAAGGCTTAAAGTTGTATACTGTTAAATAGACTGCAGCCACCAAAACAAGCTACATGTCCTGCAACTTGCACCAATTACTAGAGTGTATCTAAATTTCTTTCCGTTCCTTTAAAAATAAAAAATTACAACCATTTATATCATATTATACAGCTTGAAGTTTCTAAAAGTCATAATATTTTTATTACTAATGCAGTCTAAAATTACATTTATTGAATATTTGAATCGTACGAATGTAATGATAAATCAAACTGTAATTATAAAAAGAATTCCATGCAAATACAAATGGTATAATATTAATTTATAATGATTTATTTTCTTTATTTAATGTGAACAGTAAACTCGGCAAAAAAATGTGAACAGTAAAAGTAAATTATTATTTTTTATTATAAAGTGGCCGATTCAAATGATAAAGTCATTTGAAAATTTACATATTTAATTATTTTTACATAATATTTATACCGTGCCTTTGGATTTTTAATTTAATATTTAAATATTATAAATTTGAGGCGCATTAAAGAATACTTTCTTATAAACTTTTTGATAAAATAAGACAACATCATATATTAATAACGGGAAAACGCTAAGATACCACTACACCACATGCGCTGCTTGAATGATTAAAAAAAATTGCCAATAACAAAAACTAACAAATTCCACTTAAAGTAACGCATTTTAACTAAGAAATTATACCATTCATTTGAGTAAATTTATTTATAATTTAAGATACACGTGACAAAATAAAATTCGAGAAGCTACATTCCAAAGTGATAATATTAGTTTCTATTAAACTAATTTACCACATTATTAATGACTGAAATAAGTACAGATGTTTAACTTTTCAAAATTCAGCATCTAGATATTTATAAAATTTAAAATGCTAGAAAAATGATAATTTATTAATTATATTATAAAATAATAAAACACGGCATATTCTAAACAACTCCCTTTTTCTCATAATTTTTATCTTAGTTTGATTTTTCAAAATCAAATTAAAAATTAGGCCAACAAATTATATATATTATTAGATAATATATGTAATTTGCAATGGATTCATGTATTTATTTGTAGGTTTGAATTGGAAAATCGAAGGATCTGGCGATTTGTTCTTGGAGATCAAAAATTTCTGATTTTACCCCTAATATAAAAGTTAAAAACAGTCCATGGATGTAAAATAAAGCGAAACTCAAAGTTAAATGTGCAACTTGTAAGGAAACATAATATAGACCCGAATTGAAAAAACTTCCAAAAAAATGGGTTACAAAGTGTCAATTACTCGTATTTTCGTATGTTTTAATTAATAATTCACTGAAATGTCCCCGCTTCCGTTAAAATTGACGGTTATCTTGGATGGAAAGTCGTCATTGGGGTGCAAATAGAAACGAAATTAATTTTTATGGGGTGCATGTTGACAGAGAAAATTATATAAACCAAAATCGCAAAAATGAAAATAAAAGTGGGTTAAAAACTGCTAATTACTCTATATATTAAAACAAAATCATAATAAATTTTGATTTTTTCCATTTAATGAATCAATTCTTAATTTAATTAGTAAACTTACAATAATGTATTTTTAAATACATTGTCAATTACTTTGGAAAAGTAGATAAAATACGAGATGTGAGAGAGTAATGGAGTCGTTTGGTTCGAATGGTGTCATGAGACTTGTTAATTGGGTGAGATTTTATGAGATTGGGATATTATTTATTGAAAATTGATGAATTTGTTTGATTTTAAATATTTTTGTATTATTAATTTTAATTATTTTGAAATCTAATTAATATTTTTTTGGGTCATTATTTATATTTATATTAATTTTACATGAAATCACTTAAACAAAAACAGAAATTATTAAAACAAAGTTTATTCCTTGTATACCGTACCCTTCTTTCTCGTACCCGGCGCTCACTTAAATTATACACACAAAGTTGGCATGAGTATGAATAAGAGTAAAATGCAAGATGTGTAAGTGATTTTTTACAATTGTTCAAGTTGTGTATATTTAATTTTGAAATAACAAAAATATATACATAAAATTACTAAATTGCATGTATTTTGTGCATAACTCTTAACTTTTTCTAACAATGTTAGTGAAAACCTCTGTTTGAATGTGTATCTGGAGTAAGATTGTAATTCGAATCGTGCCTGCTCGAACCCGACTCGATAATACAAGTTCAGATCGACTCGAATTCCTTTTCGACCTCAAGTTTGAACAAGATTTTGAACTGGATAAAAACTTGATTGAGTCGAGTTTTTACTCGACTTGCCTCGAGCTCGACCCGGGTTCGACTCTACTCGAACTCAAAATTGACTCGAACTTGAAATATATATAAATATTAAATTTTATATATTTATATATTTATAAGTAAAAACTAATAATAAAAATAGCTCCTAATTTTTATGGTAACGTCAAATGTGACATTTGATATGTAATATTTTCATTATTATATATAAGTTAAAAATGCATGGGTTATGGGTTAAGATTATAATCTTATAAATCTTTTTAATTATACTAATTTATAAATTAAAAAGTAGATTACCAAAAATGGGCAATTAAATTATAAAATTAAATCATAATTTGTGGGTCTTCATTTCATTACAAAAAGTAGTATTTCATTATTAAAAACTTAACAAATATATATATATATAGGCTATGAAATATAACGTCATTTTCTTATAAATTTGTATAATTATTTATTTTCTACTAATACTTTTCATAGTTTAAATAAGGGTTAAGTGATTAGTGTTTCAAATATAATATTTCTTTTTATGTTACTTTGAATAAGTCCCTGGATTATCTGAGAAGTACGCTGTTAAACATTGTAATTTAATTTTTAAAATATATTTCCAAACTATCTATAATACAAATATTAAAATATTTATTTAGCATGACCAGGGCTGAGAATTTGGTCGGTTCGGTCCAAAACCGGACCGAACCGAATAGACCGAAAAACCGAATAACCAATTTTTCTTGGACCGGTCCGGACCATATTATAATTTCGGTCCGGTTTTGGATCGAACGGACCGATTTTTTTTAAAAAAATAAAATTGTATTGAAATTTTAAACCAAAAATTATAAAATCTAAAATATAATTAAAGTAAGGTGATATATAGAGTATTAAGAGTGTAGAAATACAATAAAAAAATTATGATTATAATTTTTAAGATATATGTAAAATGTATATAATATAAAATAATAGTATTTATAATTTGGTCAATTCGGTCTATTCGGTCCAGACCAATTTTTTTTTAAAAAGAACCGGACCGAATTAGCACGGTTCAGTTCGGTTTTCGGTTTCAGTTCGGTTTTGCTCAGCCCTAAGCATGACTCTAAAAGTAAGTTTAAAAAATCGAGTAGTTCGAACTCGACTCGGCTCGAAAACTCGATCACATACTCGAACTCGGTCTATTAAAATACGAGTCGAGTTCGGTCCATATTTTTGGACTAGAATTTTTTTAAACTTGAATCGACTCGATAAAAATAAGCTCGAACTAGAACTCGATAATGAAATATTAGACCCGACTCGATTTGAATTAAAGCCCTAATCTGGGGATTCGAAATAGTGCAAATTGTGTACTTAAAGTTTGAAAATAACAAAATGTGTATCCGAATAAACTGTTGCAAAGTATATATATATATATATTATCAAGTATTAGTTTTAAAAAGTATTATTTTAAAAATAAATATGCATATATTTTATATAAATATACAAATTTTTAGGGGAGATTGCGGCCCGATTCGACTTGATTTTTGGGTAAAACCGGAAACGAAATCATAGATTTTCAGTTTTAAAATTTTAAAACCGTAATCGCGACCGAACTCAGTTTGGTTTCAAAGACCAAAGTTCGATTTTAATTGGTTCAGTTTGGGTTTTAAAACCGGATAAAGTAAAAATAATAAAATTGGTATAAATTAAGCAAAATTCAATAAAAATAATTTTATCCTTCGAATTACTGGATACAATAAAATTTGTATACTATAAATTCTACGAGTCTCTGAAGAAAATGACTTTTTTTTTAAAAAAAAATGCATGACTTAAAAGCGAGTCTCGTCTGGTGAGCATAATCATGATTTCATGACAGTTGCATGTAATTGCTAAAATATTTGTAGGTAGTTGGACTAAGGCCCGGAATCACTGGGACAGATTCTTCCTGTAAAATAATTTCTTTATCTAAAATTTATATAAATGATATATTATATTTATATTTATATCAATAATTGGTTCAGTTCAATTTTGACCATTTTTTTACAATTTTGGCTCAATTTTGATTTTAATTCGGTTATTTTGTCCGCCCATACATATATTCATTAAAAATTAATATTTAACTTAAAATTTTTTATATATTGTAAGTCGTGTACTCGTAGGGTAAAGAGCAAATCGACAACAAATTTAGATTTTTAGTTTCGTGTTCATGTATTTTCGTGTGATGTAACCAAAATGTAAATATAAATACTAAATTTTTTGTGTCTTTTAGTATCGCGTATTTCGTATCGTGTAATAAATTGTCAGATTAATATATTATATCTTTATATATTGGTAGTCATGGTATTCGACGACCAATGTAATAAAGTTTGTTAGATATTGGAATAAATTTATGAAACAAAATACGTAGTTTCGTTAGAAAATTTTTGTTGGATAATACCTTTGAATCCATAGTTAAATTAAACATTATTCAAGATGGAATCTAAATAAAATAAAACTAAATCCGTCAAATTTATTTTTATTTTGCGTTTCCACTTCAAATTGATTTTTTCTAATACCATTTCAAATTAATAAATAGTTTTAAAAGAATGCATACGAATTTTTTTATTTTTGTTTTAAATTTAGGTACACGAATTGGACTATTTCGAATTTTTAAGTACACATGTTACATTTCAAAAATAATCTCTAATGGTTTTAAATGAAGTTACCGATTGAAAAAAAAATTCACATCTTTGTTATTTTCAAGTACATATTTTGTTATTTCCAAAATACATGTACATAGATAGCATAATTTGAAAACTTGCATTGTACTAATCGAAAAATTCATACTTTACGGTGGGGTTTGAATCAAACTACCTCTTACCGCATCTCCAACCATCACCACTGGTTAGCTAAAAAGTCTAATTGACACACTTATATACATATTAGCTAAAAAATATACTACTCCAACTAGCAAAATATTTAGATATCATGTATTTCATCTTCTATATCTCTTGACATCAAAATGTCAGCTTTCTGTCAACTTTCTATCTTATTTAACCTAACTTTGCACGTCAATACACATATATATTCATATTATATTTATATTATATATATATGTTACAATTTTTATTTCATATTTAATATTTTAACTTTATGATATATTAAGTGTCAAAATATGATTTTTTTATTGACCAATTTTATTAATTATTTTAATAAACATTACATATTTATAAAAATATTAATAAATCTAATCTAATATAATAAAATGTAATATAATTTAAATAATTTTATTATACATATAAGTATATATTTTTTAACACATATAAGTGTCTTTTATAATTATATAAATATATATATTCAATATTTTTTCATTAAATACTTTTATATTTTTACTTGTATTACATTAAATATTTAAATTTATTTTAACATGCAAAATTTTCATATATATAAAATAATTTTAAAATATATATAATATACTATTATTAAATTTAGCTAATCGATACAGCTAATACTATTGGAACAAATAACCTTACAAATTTAATAAAACTTTAGATAATGATTTAGTTAACCATTTTAGTTATGATGGTTGGAGATGCTCCTACGAACCATGGGTAAATACAATGAGATATAGATAAACACTTTAGTTGGGCACAAATTCGAATGTAGCGAACACATCATCTAATTTCCACTAAAAAACTTGAAGAAAACGTAAGTCGAAAGGTGTACATATCTATTGTACCATTGTACCAATTTAAACAATCAAGTTATACTCCTGCAAAGTACTCACTATCCGATGTAGCCAATGATACGGATACCGTATATTTCATTGATGATGGAGAACAGATTCTTACACAAAATATATATGTACGGCCCCTTATATAATTATCGAATGATTAGGCATATTTCAACTACTGTATCTCTTCCGATCCTTACCTAATTAAGTGCATAAAATTCTAGTATGTCACAAGTTATTCCTAATCATAAATTTTTTCAGGGGAATTTATTCCTTCCGTTTCTTCTTTTGATATCTTGGAATTATAAAAATTTTAAGATACTAGAAAGCCGACTTACACTGACGTCTACATTTGTTTGTATCCATCCTTATAAATAGCCCTCTGCTCCTCCACTTTAACCATCTCTCACTCACTTCATAGTTCACTCTATCTAATTTCCTCATCCTAAAAACAATGGCTGGTGTTTGGGTGTTCAAGAACGGTGTGGTTCGACTTGAGAATCCGGGAGCTGATACCACTAATGGGAGGCGACACCAAAAAATGCTGGTCCATTTAGCATCAAATGAAGTCATCACTTCATACTCAGCTCTGGAGACGAAGCTTTTGTCACTTGGATGGGAGAGGTACTACGATGATCCTGATCTCTTGCAGTACCATAAGAGATCCACTGTTCATCTAATCTCACTTCCAAAGAATTTTAGCAAGTTCAAGTCCATGCACATGTATGATATTGTTGTTAAGAATCGTAATGTTTTTGAAGTGAGGGACATGTAGTGAAGCTAGCTAGCTAGCTAAACATTTGTGGAGGCTTGGTTAAAAAAGATTTTCAATCATTTCCAGTCGTTCTTCACTCGTGCTGTTGCTACTTGTTCTCTCGTATGTTGAGTCTCCGTAGAAGCAAAGGTATGTGTGTGAAGTGTGATGGGGTGAATATCTAAACTTCTGCAATGGACACCTGAAGAAAGTTTCTTGTTCAATCAATTATCTTTTCAAAGTTTTCTGGTTAGGGTGAGCTTTAAAGCAAGTGAAGTGTGCTTGATTGTAAATTGTAATTAATGTATCATGTATGTAGCTTGACTGCAGTGATATACTAATGCAGATTTGTCCTTTGTATATTCTAGAGCTTTTGTAATTTCTGTACCCAATGTTTAATACAATGTGTTCGTGTGTGAATATACAAATCCTTTTTTTTTATTTTCTTATTTTTGTAGAACTTGATATATGAATGATAGATGATTAGTGATAGATTATGCAGTAATTTTGATTTGTTGACGTGGTACTCCGATCCCCTGACCAGAATGCAGAGAATTTAAAGGGAAGGCGCCTCTTTGAATTCTTTGTTACTTTCTTACTGTGTTTCGTTTGAATTTTACACATGCCAGAATTGAGGCTAAAATCATCATTTATCAGGCTTCCGCGATGTAGTTTGTAGTTTGTACTCTATATTTTTCTTAACCTTCTGAGTAAAGGAACTAGGGAACAAGATTTATGAAGACCACCGGAATCAGCACTTAAAGTTGTGATCGTAGTTGAATCTTGACAAACATGTCAGGGAGAGAATGACCCTGGTTCTCGTTGCTTCAAGACTTAAAAATCCCCCAACATCCTAAATTTGCAGACGGATCATAAATCGTTCCTTGATAGACTTTTAATTGAATGTGCATGCATGCACTTTTTGAGGGGTCAGAACTCAGATAATGCTCTAACTTCAAAATTTAACTAAAATGCAATACTAAACGATATGGGTTAGGGTATGTATACCAAAACTGGTATCACTAGATCTTCCTACACTTCTGGAGCTAGTTCAACTAACCAATAGTGAGTGTAACTGGATAAGAGACTTATCAACATATTCATTGTCCATTGCACACACACATGGTTCGCTGCCAAAACATCCAACACGAAAACAACGACAACTGGATGAGAAGATCTCTTGTGTCTTGTTACCAGTTTCATGCCCATCCTCCCAAGATGGGCTACTATGACATCTCCCTTCATCTATGTCTGCTTTTCATTTCGTTTTTGTATTCTTATACTCTTTACATAACTAGTTTATGCATACCAACAAATCATAAGATTTCTTTTGGAGCGTGTCTCTGCAGGCTCCAAGGCTATCTGAACAGCATTCATTTGTATTTTTTTTCAGTTAAAAAAAATATTGTCCAAAAACATCTATTAACTCTGTATTCATTTTATTCAGCTATACCGTTTCGTCATTTATTAACTTATATTCCACTTCTGAGTCATGTGGATAACTCCGCGCAGGCAGCAACGCAAAAACGTGTAAAGTAAAGTGAAAGAAGAATTTGCATCTGGCAATTTATCATAGTTCTGAGTTAGGTCATACTGTATAAATAATGTCTTGACACACGAGTTCAGCACTGCTGATACATTCTCTTTTTGCCAACCAAATGCAAAGCATCTGATTTCCCGCGGTATCTGACAGAATGACTCATTAGAATTAAACAGATGAGTTTAGTTTTGAATAGTGGATCGTAGAACTATATGATACCTGGAATCCATTTACATAATGGAGTAATTTTTAAGAGCTTATCCCGGACCAAATTTACTTTCATGTTAATATTCTGATTCCTGGCATGTGTGCCTTTGTGAGTGCGTGTGCAATTTGCAATTGTGCTAAGTGGCTTAAAACCTATCATAATCTCTGGCCTTAGTTGCCTTCAAAAATCAATATTTGAGTTTTGACTAGATAATATAATTTTTTTAATTTTTAAAAGGCCCTATGTGAAATAATATTCTTTCTATCTTGACAAGGAAACCAGAAGTGGTACATTGTTGGGGAGGGACAGAAAAGAAATTGATTCTAATAAAAAATGATCGGAAACTGAAAGTGCAGAAAGGTAGAATGTAGGAGAAAACTTTACATTTGGTAAGCTGGTGTGGCAAACACAACTCTAGTATTGCTCCTCAAATCTAAGGGTCAAAACATGGTTACAAAGAACAAGTACGGCACCACCATTTCCCAGAAATTGCGATACAGGTAGACTTATAACTTTAATTCAAGCTTTTATTTATATGATTGGTGTTTAAGGAGGTCCAAAGCAGTACTAAATAATTTTGAATCCCCCCAGATCAAGATCATAGTCTAAGTTTCTGGAAAGAAGAAGTTCGAAAATGTGAAAAGAGAACTTTTAGGTAGAGCAGTGGAGGCACCTCAAAACATTCAAAATACTGAGAAAGACATCAAGTGAACACAAGTGAGGCATTCTAAAACATATTTATATCTTCTATGATAATTAAAAATTAGCTCAGGCGGTAGTTGTTCCGCAGTCGATTATGTCTGCCTATATCCGTATCCGTATCCGTATCCGTATCCGTATCCGTATCCGTATCCGCATCCGTAATTATCGGATTCGAATACGGATAATATCCGTTTTATTTCGGATACGAATAATATCCGTTTTTTCTGGGATACGAATGCGGATATTTCGGACGAATATCGGATTTTTTGATTTTTTTGTTACCCCTACCGTTTTGACGATGATTATAGAACATTTTCTATGATTAAATACAAATAATATATTTATATATGTATAAAGTATGTGTACATTATATAAAATTTGTATAAACGTATTATTTAATACATTTACACACACTATAAACTAAAAAAATAAATTTTAAATTATATATAATTATATATTTATATAATTTAAATATTATATATGTATTTAGTTTCGGATTCGAATATCCCGAATTTGGATACAGATAATCTCCGTTTTTTCGGATACGGATGCGGATGTTTCAGACGAATATCGGATTTTTCGAATTTTTTTGACTACCCTAATTATAAGACATATCAACTTAAGTATAATTTTTTTTTATTAAAAGATATGTACCATATGTCCATATCAAATCCAAATTCGTGCAATCCTCGAGCTTTCCGGGCCAACATTGCAACTGTAACTCAGATATTTAGAGTAATTGTTCGCTACAACAAATAAAAATTTATTAAATAATGCGTTTAATCCTTCTAAATACGTAATCCCTGTAACTTAATTAAGATGAAGAGCGTTTTTAATGACGTAATCACCGTAACTTAATTGAGATGAAGAGCGTTTTTAATGTGGATACTCGAAAGGTACTTTTGTAATTGTAAAATAGACAATTCTGCCGTTGAAATACTTATGTAATTTTTCCTTTAAATAAAAATATTACGTGTATATGATATTGTCTAAAAAATTCCGATTTAACGGACAACCGCTTATCTGATTTTTCCTTTAAATAACATTTAAATAACAGGACTAACTGTCCATACTACTTAGAAAGTCGAACATTGCCCCAAACTCATATCCTAAATTAGAATTTGAAGCATTTTGTATAAATGAGTTCTCCAAAAATGTCCTAGTGATGCCTTAAAACACTAAACATTCATCAAATGCCTCATTTTCAAGGCATCACTAGGCATGACCTATTTAATTAATATCGATAAAAAAGTTTTTTTCCCTTTTTTTTAGACATCTTTTTTCTCTCATCTTTTCTTTCACTCCAATTGTAATTCAAATATAATATTATACTAATATTAAGACACCATTATAATACATATTGTTGGAGTTAATATACAAAAATCATGTATTAAATCACTAATACATTATATTTTATTATATTTATAAGGCATGTAGTAGGACATTGTTGGACTTAAGAGCAAGTCCAAGAGTGCCCTAAAATCTTGTCCTAAATTAAATTTTGAGGCATTTTGGACAAAAGAGTGTTCCAACAATGTCCTAATGGTGCCTTAAAACACTAGGATGCCTCATTTTGAAGGCACCACTAAGCATGCCCTATCTCATTTATTTCTATTAAAAAATTATTTCCCTCCCTTTTTTACACATCTCTCTCCTCTCATCATTATTTTCCCCCCTCATTATAATTCAAATATATTATTATTAAAATATATTATTATTATAGTATTAAGGCACAAATATAGGGCATATTGTTGGAGTTGATGTACAACAAATTTGTCTTAAATCAGTAGGACACACTATTTTATTATATTTATAAGACATTTACTAGTTCTTGGACTTGCTCTAATAGTTCGAAAATCGAAATAGTCATTATATAGTATCATCTAGTGCACCAAAACAGAAAGATTAGCCTAATAACCCTGAACTGAAAATGGCGATAACTAATTCATTTCCGGCCGGCGAGATATTAACCGATGATCTTATCGGCGAGATTCTCCGACGCCTCCCTGTTAAATCCATTCTCCGATGCTAATTAGTCTCCAAAACCCGGTTTTCCCTAATTTCAAACCTTAGTTTCGTCAAATCTCAGCTCCGTCACGCAATCGAACGTTCCGAAAGCAATCAAACTCTTGTCGTGAAGAGCGAAGAAAACAACTCCTCAATTTCACTCCCCCATGCCGATTCTAATCAAATTGTGGTGGATCTCGAGTCTCCTTTTTCGCAAGGTGAGTTTTTTATTTGCCTGATTGTACACTTGTTGGTTCTTTTGGTGGCATTGTTTGCGTTTCTGTTGCTGTCTCCGAAACATCTCCCGATGATACACCTGTCGATTTTAACTGGGTTTTTTTTTCTTCCGCTACTTGTAAAACTAATATTTATTTTTGGAATCCTGCTACTGGACAATTTAGAGTTGTTCCTTGGTGTAGTATATGTCATGTTCTTCGTAGAAAGGCTTTTGGATTTGGATTTGATCCGATAGATGATGACTTTAAGGTTGATAGGGTTTTGTCAATTCCTTTTTCTGCTGAGGTGTATTCAGTTAATAGGAATGTTTGGCGAAACGTGCATAAGGCCGTGGATATTCCTTATGCTCATACTGATACTTTTGATGTGTGTGTGTTGATGGATTCTTATGTTCTGCTGGAATTTATGGTATGATGGCATTTGATTTGAAACGGAGGTGCTCAGTTGTGCTATTAAGTTTCCGGTGGTTTGTAATTCTGATGCTCGTATTGTTCGGTTCAATAATACCTCTGCTTTCATGGAAAGAAAGCCTCGTTTGTCTCTTTTTGGGATAAAATGACCATTGTCACTTTCTGAAAACGTGGTCCCAAATGTCAATCTATAACATGGTCCCGTGTTACGTTTTCAAATAAAAAGAAAAATGAATCGGTTCACGTTTTGAACTTTTTTTATTTTCTTTAACTTATTTCATTACTTTAAGTCACCTTTGGAGACTCTAAACAACATTTGATGTTACGGCTTTAACAATAAAACACAACTTAAAAATACGTTTTCAATTATTTTTAATTAATATTTTATATTTTCATATCTTTTTATTAACTTTCAAAAATTTTAAAATTTTAAATTAATTTTTTTAAATTCAATTGTGGGCTTTATTTCAATAATTTTTAATTTTTTAGGGTTCAATAACCCCCTTTTGTATTTTAGAAATATTTAAAAATTAAATAAAAACACGTTTAATTTAACAATTTTTAACATTTTAGGATTTATCAATCCCAGTTTAGTGTTTAGGGTTAGAGCCTAAACCCTAATTTAATCAAAGGTTTAAGGACCAAATTCTAATTATTCATTGTTTTTAATACTGAAAGTAAAGCTCCTAAGGTAGCCATAGGGAACTTTATAACACCCTCCAAATCCGGGGTATAGATTTGGGGCATTATTAACACTAACTACTCACTAAACCTATACAAGCATAATATAAATACAATAATTACCCCGAACTACTACTATTCAAGATCTTTTCAAGGTTAAGGATTGAAAACAAGAACGACAAACCAAATTTATTACAAACCAGTTTAAACAACTGTCTCAAGAACTCTCTTTATTACAAAACATTATTCTATTCACATTTTTAAACTAAACATCTTTTATTCCAACTACAACTATTACTCATCCTGCTACACCTGATCTGGCAATTCAAAGCTATCTTCTGGGATAGGGACAAACACCCTTGGTATTAGAGAGTCTCACTGCTTGACTCACTTCTTGACTACTCGGGTTCTGATGGGTTTCATTCTCAACCTTAACTGAAAAATACGGTGAATAACAATAAAAGGGGGTGATCCAAAATTGCTCAACAAGCCTGCAATAATAAATATATAGTGTAAAGAGAGAAGAATAAATGAACCGGTAATCTTCTGGTTTGAATAACCATCTGTTTCTGTAAAGAATAATAAATTGTCATTGTTGGCGAGTGCCAAATGAACGAGACTGGAAATAAAAACCAACATATGCACTATAACATGCTGATCAGTCAGGATATAGTACGGATCTATACCAACTGCATAGACCCAACCAACATAAGGGATACCCAGGCAACTATGGCTTCATAATCAAGGGTCCGGTTAATACCCGGCCCGTATCATAACCATCCAGTCCATAGCTTAGCATCCGGAACAATCGATATGCTTTCGATGTATCCCAACATCAGGATATATCAGAGTATATGTAACAAGGGTAAAAGTATTGGAATATGAATAGAGGATTCAATAAATTGGGAGAAATCAAGAATCGAAATGAAATAGAAACAAGGATCACTAATTGTGTATCAGTGTAAGTGAACAAGAATTATCAAGGTGTAATTGATATGGAAAATTGGATATATTTCACTATTCTGAACTTAGAATAGGGGAAAAACTTGTCTGGCGCGCACTTCACCTCGTATGATTTATTATCTTCTGTCTCTTGCTTGATTCGCCTTGTTGGTACTGAATCTATCATGGAAAGATATTCGTTTTGATAACGTACTTCATACGCATACCTCGAATTGATACCACGTAGCCCTAATCGTCTACCCATACGATTCTATCAGACTCGCATATATAATATAACACATAAGGTTCACATAATCACGTAAAGCACCTAGCACATAAGGCACATAATTGATTTTAGACTCATAATTATTTATAGATTCGATATTAGACTTATACTCGCATTAACTAACACTATCTAGTTCGATTCCTAATTTTTCGGGATTTATTAGACTCGATTCTATCACCGATAGGGTCTATAAACAATTAATTACCATAAGCCGACTCGCTTCTGAAAGAAATTATGATTTATAATTATTTTTAATGGAATCGGGTCATTTTTCTGAGTCTAAGAGTCTTCGTTTCACTCAAATCGGACTAACGGTCTAATTACTACGCAATAAACAAGATTTAATTAATTATAAATCAATTATAAATAATTAATCATAATTAATTAAACCTTAATTATATTTTTAAATAATTATTTAATATTTATTGTATTTTAAAATAATTATTCCTAATTTTTAGAATTAATTACAATTTATTATAATTAATTACAAATTATTTGATTAAATCGATTATTAATAATTAATTATTCGATACGAATAATTATTACAACCCTGATCGCATAAATAAATGAACGCTCGAATACTAATTCCAAATTATCGAAACACTACTCGTATAATTATGAGTTACTCTTATTATTCGATTAATTATTGAATCATTAATCAAATTATTCGATACACTTACTCTTATATATTAATTAATTACTTAATTATTAAATAATAGATAATTAAATACATAATTAGATAAATAATTAAATAAATAAATAATTTCAAATTTCTAAATTAATAAAATAATTTAGAAATTAATTATAATATTTTTCAAATTTTAAAAACTGATTTTTATTTGATTTTTAGAATTTTCAAAAACTAATTCTAATTTATACAAATAAAACAATTAATTATAAATTGCAGAAACAACTTTTCAGAAACTTAAACTGGGTTTGAAGGATCAAAACCAGGTTTCAATTAGAATCAAACAGGTTCGTAATTCGGGTCGCCAAGAACACGGGTCGACCCGCCTGAATCTGCATAGCTCCGGCCACCGGCGGAGTTTTCCGGCGAGCCCGTTCCTAGCTTCCAGGCCATCCTTTCTTCCAATTTCTGGTACCATTCGATCCCACACGACTGTAGTAACTCCTCCACCGTATCACCGCCGTGCTGCCAACCTTCTTCCTCCATTTCCGGCGAAAATCGAAGCTTTTCCGATGAGCTTCATCGGAAAAACTCTCCTCACCGAAATCGTTAACCAAACTCAAAGATTAATATACGGAATCGAAGCTCTTAAGTTCCAGAATCAATCCCAACAATTAACAGCAATAAAAAAGTCTATAATTTACCAAAAATCGAAGTTAAAAATATCAAAAACCCAAGAACTCGAACAACTACTTCCATGGGTTGTACGAACCAACTAAATACAGAAAATCATTCCTAAACTCAAGACAAAGCTATACAAATCATCAAAACAATCAAACGATTCCTGAATCATAAACCCCTAATTCGAGCATAAACCCTAAAAAAACAAATTAAAAATCGAATCAACAACACATGAAATTGATGATATGAATAGAAAGTAGAGATCAAGAGGATCATTTTGGTTACTCACATGATCAGTTTGGATAACAGAATCACCTTCAAATCTACAGTTTAATTCTCTGATTGTTCTTCACCAACACTAGAATTCCTTGATTTTCTGATTTTTTTTTATAATAATTAACTAATTAATTAACCATAAATCAGCTATTTATATTTATGCAAATAATACCCCTAAATAAAATTAAGGGTCTAATTACACATCTAATAAAAATATTTGGCCACAATTTTTATAATTTTTGGGTATTAATTATGAATTTTTAAATATCCAATAAATACAAAATATGTGTCAAAAATTCCCAAAAATTGTGAATATTACAAAAATGCAAAGAAAAATGATGTTTGATAATTTCATGATCGTATAAAAATAAAAATGTGATTTTTTTGGGGTTTTTGACACCCGAAGGGGTCCGGAAAAGTCGTTTTTCGCGGAAGAGGTAAATTTGTAAAACGTCTAGATGTTCAAAATATCGATGTGGTATAGGCCATACTTGGTAAAATAGGGCCAATGATTTTTTTTGAAATACGGGCTTTTAAAACACTGTTCGAGCTGTACGGATTTTGATATAAAACCTATAACTTATAATAAAACACTCAATAAATACCCGAAACACATTCCGATCAAAACAAACAACACGTAGCACATAACAGTTAGGTTTTATGACTCAACACACTTAATCACATAATAATACACATAAATTATCTTTATTAGAATATAATACAAGCGTAATTTTCTCGGTCGTTACATTCTCCCCCCTAATAGGATTCTGTCCTCAGAATCACGCTATGAAAATAACTGAGGGTACTTTTCTAACATATCACTCTCAAGCTCCCAGGTTGATTCTTCAACCACGGGATTTCTCCACAAGACTCTTACTAATGGTACAGACTTATTTCTTAATACTTTCTCTTGCCGATCTAAAATTCTATCGGTTGCTCTCCATACGACAAATCTGCCTGAAGCTCTATCGGCTCATATTCTATTACATGCCTTGTATCAGGATTATACTTCTTAAGCATTGACAAATGGAATACATTATGAATATGATGCATATGGGGTGGTAAGGCTAACTCGTATGCAACTTTTCCAACTCTCTTTAAAATTTCAAATGGACCGACGTATCGAGGCTTTAGCTTGCCTTTGTTGCCAAACCTAGTTAATCCCTTCCATGGTGATATCTTTAGTAGTACATGTTCTCCTTCTTGATAATCCACATCCCTTCTGGTTGGATCTGCATACTTACGTTGTCGATTTTGTGCTGCTTCGAGTCGCTTTTGAATGAGTTCTACTTTTTCCTTGGTCTGCTGAATCAGTTCCGGACCTAAAATCTTGCGTTCTCCAACTTTATCCCAACATGTAGGTGATCTACATTTTCTTCCATATAAAGCTTCATAAGGTGGCATTCGATACTCGCATGATAGCTGTTGTTGTAAGAGAATTCCACTGTGGTAAATCTTCAATTGTCTGAATAGTCCTTTCACTTTGCCCGTCCGTTTGTGGATGATAAGCAGTGCTCATGTTTAGCTTATTTCCTAGACATTCCTGGAATTGTCTCCAAAATCTTGAGTTAAAACGGGGATCTCAATCCGATACTATGGACACAGGTACTCCATGACGCATCACAATTTCCTTGAGATACAAATGTACTAACTTGTCAAGCGAAAACCTTTCGTTGATTGGAAGGAAATGTGCTGACTTTGTTAATCTGTCGATGATAACCCAAATCGCATCGTGATTTGCCCTGGTCCTTGGAAGTCCCACTACGAAATCCATTGCTAAGTGCTCCCATTTCCATTCTGGAATATCTAGTGGTTGTAGAACTTGTAGTAGTCCGCTCGGGCATTGATGTTAAGCCTTGACTCGTTGGCACGTGTAACACTTACTGATCCATTCCGCTATCTCTTTCTTCATATCTGGCCACCAAAAGTTTCCCTTCATATCTCTATACATCTTAGTGCTTCCAGGATGAATTGAATATCTTGAACTGTTAGCGTCTTGTAATATTTCCGCTTTCAATTCTGGTACATTAGGTATCCAGATTCTCAATGTAACTCAAAAAATTCCCTTATCATCTTTCTGGCTGGTAATTTCCTCTCCTGAGAAATTGTCGATTTCGTGATTCATTATTTCTTCTTGACACCTTCTGATCTTCTTCAATAATTCGGGTTGAAAAGTCATGGCATAAATCATTTCAGTGGAGCTTTCTGGAACACGAACTTCAACTTCCAATTTATCGAATTCTTTGATCAAGTCTTCTGAAGATGTTAAAAAGTTCAATTTTTCCTTTCGACTCAACGCATTTGCTACAACATTTGCTTTGCCTGGATGATAATTGATTGATACGTCGCAATCTTTGATTATCTCTAGCCAACGTCGCTGTCTCATGTTGAGTTCTTTCTGCGTGAAAATGTACTTCAAGCTTTTGTGATCCGTGTAGATTTCACATCTTTCGCCATACAGATAATGTGTCCAAAGTTTCGGTGCGAATACAATTGCTGCTAGTTCGAGATCATGCGTCAGATACTTTTTCTCATGAGGCTTTAATTGTCTAGAAGCGTATGCGATTATATTGCCATGCTGCATCAAAATACATCCAAGTCCTCGATAAGAAGCGTCGCTGTAAATGACAAAGTCTCCTTGATCATCAGGTAAAACAAGTACAGGTGCGGTTACCAACCGATTCTTCAATTCTTAAAAACTCTCTTCACATTTCTCATTCTATTCGAACTATTCATTCTTCCGGGTCAACTTGGTCAATGGCGTGGCTATCTTTACAAAATCTTTAACAAATCTTCTGTAATAACCTGCTAATCCCAAGAAACTTCTGATTTCCGTCGGAGTCTTTGGTCTTTCCCAGTTTAAAATAGCTTCAATCTTTGCTGGATCGACTTGAATTCCTTCAACACTGATAATATGTCCTAGAAATTGCACTTCCTTTAACCAAAATTTGCATTTCGAAAACTTTGCATAGAGTCGTTCCTTTCTCAACGTTTCCAATGTCATTCTCAGGTGTTTTGCATGTTCTTCTTCAGTCGTCGAATAGATCAAGATGTCATCAATAAATATAATGATAAACTTATCCAAGTACCTCTTGAATACTTGGTTCATCAAATCCATAAATGCTGCCGGTGCATTGGTTAGTCCAAACGCCATCACAAGAAATTTGTAGTGTCCATATCTCATTCGGAACGCAGTCTTCTGAATATCTTCTGCCTTGATATTCAATTGATGATAGCCTGATCGTAAGTCAATTTTCGAAAACCATTCCGCTCCTTTCAGTTAATCAAATAAGTCATCGATTCGGGGCAATTGATATTTGTTTTTTATAGTTAACTTGTTCAGCTCATGATAATCGATACATAGTCGCATGCTACCGTCCTTTTTCTTCACGAACAACACTGGTGCACCCCATGAGGATACACTAGGTCTTATGATTCCTTTGTCGAGAAGATCTTGCAATTGCTTTGCTAACTCTTTCATTTTAACAGGCGCCATTCGATACAGAGCTTTTGAAATTGGTTCGGTTCCTGGTGGCAAATCGATATTAAACTCGATTTCTCGATCCGAAGGTAGTCCTGGAAGTTCATCTGGAAAAATATCGGAAAACTCACAAACTACAGGAATATCTTCAATCTTCGGACTTTCTTTTTCCGTATCCAATACATAGGCTATATAAGCTTGACATCCTTGACGTAACAATTGCTTAGTTTGCATTATTGTTAAGAATCTCTGCTTCTGTTTTTCGCCTTTAAACGTTACTGTTGCATCTTCCTCGGTTTGTAGATTCACCTTCTAATTTGCGCAATCAATCTGTGCATTATTACTGGCTAACCAATCCATTCCTAAAATAACATCAAATTCTCCTAACTTGAAAGGTATCAAGTCAACTGAGAAATGATGTCCCGCTATTTCAATATCACATCCTGGACACACTCGATCTACCGCAATTTGATCATCATTTGCTAACTTTATGATTAATGTTTCGTCTAACCGTTGAATCTCACAATATAGCTTAGGAATAGATTCTTCAGAAATAAAAGACCTCGTAGCTCCAGAATCAATCGATACTTGTGCACTTATAGAATTAACAGGAAGCGTACCTGCAACCACGTTAGGACTCTGCACAACTTCTTTCATTGACATGTTAAAAGTCCTTGCCCTAGGGTGATTGTGTTGTGGTGGCAGAGGTAATGCCAAAACCCTTGGGATGCTGGAGGCCATTGCTGCTCCTCTACAGTCCTTGGCAATGTGTCCTTTTCTTCCGCATTAGAAATAAGTGACTTCTGCCTTCCCTATCGGACATTCTCCAGAGTAGTGTCCCTTCTGCTTGCACTTGAAACACGTGATGTTTGGCTTGTTACAAATCCCAGTATGCTTCTTCCCACATGTTCTGCAATCAGGTATTGGTAGTCGGATAAGTCTTTGTTGATTTGAGGATGGGAGTCGGTTACTCGTCCTCTGGTTGCCCTGCTCTATTCTTCTGAGATTAACATTTCACCGGGCTTGGAACCCAAGCCTTCTAATGGAGCGGTTCCGAAAACTTCCTGGTCCCTTTTCCTTTTGAGACGCTTCACTTTCTCCTTCGATAATCATGGCCTTCTGAACTACGGCTGTATAGGTTGTCAGCTCGAACACTGCTACCCTGCTATGGACCCACGGCTTAAATCCCTACTGAAACCTTTTGGCTCGCTTTTCATCAGTATCTACCTACTCAGGAACAAATCTAGTCAATTCAGTAAACTTGGCTTCATAATCTGTGACCAACAAATTACCCTGCTTCAACTCCAAGAACTTGATCTCCATTTAATTCTTCATGTAACGAGGAAAATACTTTTCCAGAAAAAGATTGGTAAATCTATCCCAAGTCACTTCACCTTCTCCCTCCAAAGCTTTCTTCGATTCCCACCAGTAATTGGACTCTCCCTTCAAGAAGTAACTAGCAAAATCCGTCTTTTGATCTGCTTCAACTTTAACCAACGCAAAGGCCTTCTCCATTTCTTTTAACCAGACTCTTGCCTTAGTAGGATTTGCGGAACCTTCGAATTTCAGAGGCTTCACCGACTGGAATTGCTTGAAAGTAACTATCGGTGATGCTGGTGGTGCTTGTTGTTCTGGACGAACGGCTTGTTATAACATTTATTGCTGAAATTGCTGTTGTTAGGAATATGTTGTGAACTTGATGATAAATTAAACAAAACACCTTAGTAAATTTAACTTAATGAATTTTGTAGCACTCGACGGATGATTAAATATAGTCCTGACGGATGATTCAATATAGTCCCGATGGATGATGATTTGACATCCACCGGGTGAGTAGCTTATGTAACAAATAAGTATTGTAGCACATTTCTGCAAACAACTTTGTATAGATTCTGTAGGAGCATATGAGTCATGTTGACTACTAGTAGATATGCAGAATAGGTTGATTAAATGTAAATATAAGATGTCTTGTAATTCTGTATGAATGAAATAGAGTCAAGTGAAAAATAGCTACCCGACGGATGATCAACAAAGCTACCCGACGGATGACAAGCATGTACCCGACGGATGATTAAATTCAAATATCTGTTGACAGTGACAACACAGTCACATGCATTGGGTGTTTGCAAAAGGAACGTGGCAGCCTGTTTAGTAGGAAATTGAGAACAATGAAGCATTACCATTTCCATGCTATTATGAAGATATTCAAAGATGCTGGAATAGGGTAGTGAAGTAGCATGGAGTTAGACTAGATATATTTTATTTTATTATCTTGTCTCATTGTCATGTAAACTTGGTGATATATAAACCAAATGTAGCAAGTAGAACAATAATTGAACTAAGCACACACATTCTCAGAGAAACATTTTCAAGCCGTATTCTGTAGCATTTCTCTGTAAGTTTAGTTGTTCATACTTGTAAGCAGCTGTGAGCTAATCAAGCTTCACAGGGTTCTCATTCGATATATATATATATATATATATATATATATATATATATATATATCTGGTGGAAACTTTCAAATCCACCAGAAAGTTTTAAAAGCTTGTGTGTTTTTATTACTTTGTGTTTTGATTTATATAAAGTATTTATTCCGCACTCTGCAAAGCAAACACTTATATATTATCAAGTAAGAACTGTTTTAAAAATCTAGAAAAAGAAGCCAGAATTGCATTCAACCCCCCTTCTGTAATTCTTGTTGTATTGTTAGGGATTTAAAATTGGTATCAGAGCAAGCTCTTGAAGTACAAAGAGTGTAAAGATCACAACCAACAACGAGATGAACAAGAAGGATGTTGGAGTCAAAATTCCTTTTCAGGACAAAGACAATTATCACCACTGGAAGGTAAAGATGCACCTACATCTTCTTTCCCAAGATGAGGCCTATGTGGATTGCATAGAGAGAGGTCCTCATGTACCAATGAGAGCTGCAACTGGCAATGAGCCATCTGTTCCAAAACTAAGGCATGAATGGTCAGACCCTGATATTGAGCAAGTCAGGAAAGACAAGAAGGCCATGAATATATTGTTCAATGGAGTTGATGGTGATATGTTTGATAACATCTTTAACTGTAAAACAGCCAAAGAGGTTTGGGACATTATCCAGATTATTTGTGATGGTACTGAGCAAGTAAGAGAGAATAAGATGCATTTTCTAATTCAGCAATATGAGCACTTCCACTGTGAAGAAAGTGAGTCTCTCACTGATATTTTTAGTAGATTTCAAAAGCTACTAAATGCTCTGAATTTGCATGGAAGAGCCTGTCAAACAAAAGCCTCTAACCTCAAGTTCCT
The DNA here is from genome assembly GCF_009905375.1 of Apium graveolens. Lineage (NCBI taxonomy): Eukaryota > Viridiplantae > Streptophyta > Magnoliopsida > Apiales > Apiaceae > Apium > Apium graveolens. Next base: position 233,562,019 of record NC_133655.1, read on the forward strand.
TAGATCTCTTCCAAAGGAGTGAAAACCAATGACAATCTCATTAAGAAATTCCGAGGATTACAAGGAGTTCACCTTGGAGAGACTGTACGGCATTCTGAAAACTTATGAGCTTGAAATAGAGCAAGATGAGAGGATGGAGAAAGGAAGGAAGAAAGGAGGGTCCATAGCACTGGTTTCTGAGTTAGAGAAGTAGAAAGAGATGAAGGTAGAAGCTATTGAGTCTACATTAAAGGTCTGTGAAAGCAAGGGCAAAGGGCTGGTAACTGAAAATGAAGATCATTTGAGCCAAAATGATATGGATGATATTGATGAACATTTAGCATTCCTTTCCAGAAGATTTTCCAAGCTCAAGTTCAAAAAGAACTTTGGAGCAGCCAAGCCAAGTAGAAACATGATGGATAAATCCAAATTCAAATGTTTCAAATATGGCTTGGCTGGGCATTTTGCCAGTGAATGTAGAAAGTCAGATTCTAGCAAGAAGAAATTTGAGCCTGTTGATTATAAACAGAAATACTTTGAGTTGCTCAAGCAAAAGGAAAGGGCTTTCATTACACAAGAAAATGACTGGGCAGCCGATGGATTGGATGAAGATGAAGAAACAAGCTATGTCAACCTAGCCCTGATGGCCAAATCTGATGAAACAGAAACTAGTTCTTCAAGTAATCAGGTAATCACAACTAACCTAGCACATTTATCTAAAGCTGAGTGTAATGATGCAATCAATGACCTGTCCACAAAATTATATCACTTGCGTGTTACACTTAAGTCCCTCACTAAGGAAAATGCTAAAATTAAAGAAAACAATTTGTTTTTAAGTTAAAGGAATAATGTGCTAGAGTCTCAGTTTATTGAATTTGAAAAATTGAGAATTGAGTGTAGGATTGTTAAGGATGAATTAATTGAGTCCTTGAAGAAAGAAGAAATTTTGAAGAAGCAGCTTGAATGTGAACAGGAAGTGATTAAAGCATGGAAATCATCCAGAGATGTCCATGCTCAAATCACTAAAGTTCAAGGTATTGAGTCCTTTTGTGATGCATCCTGGAAGAAGAGTAAAGAGAAGCTTGAGTCCAATTTGGTTGAAGGATTGTTAACAGATGTGGACTCGACGGATGATGAAGATCATCCGTCGGATAATCAGAAGGATTATCCGTCAAGTGACAAAGAGCCACATCCGTCGGCTGTGAGTAAACCTGTGAGCAAAGCTAAGCTTGCCAAGCTGAATGAGAAATATGGATCAGTTTCCAAAAACTTTGTTCCAGGAGAATCAAGTCAAATGAAGAAAGAGAGTAAAGTTAATGTTGGTCATCTGTCCACCAAGCAATTGAATGACAGATTAGAAAAGATTGAGGTTAAAATAGAAACTAAAAAGAAAAACAATAGAAATGGGAAAGTAGGAATTAACAAGTATAACAACTACACACCTGATAAATATGCACCAAGAAAAATCTGTTAAGTGTGGTAGTGTTAATCACCTGTTTGTTAATTGCAAACTTGCCATGCCTACTCCTATGTCCGTGCCTCCCTATTTTCCCAACATGACTACTATGCCTACCATGCCTATGAATGCTATGTCTACTCAGAATATGAATGCACAATTTGCTAATATGCCATTTGCACCTAATCCTTATTATGCTGTATTTAGTATTACATAAATGCCATTCAGCATGCCTTACTGGAATAACATGTTTGCAAACAACATGACTTTTCCTGTTAATCAAAATGTGCATGATAATTCTATTTTAATGACTAGTTTCAAAGGTCCAATTCAAATGACTAAGGATGAATCAGAAATTCCCAAGTCAAATGAAATTAAACCTAAGAAACCAAAGAAGAAAGCTTACAAGGCAGGACCCAAGGAAACTTGGGTACCAAAATCAACTTGATTTGGTTTTGATGTGTGCAGGGAAGCAGAAAGAATCTTTGGAACCTGGATAATGGTTGTTCAAGGCACATGACTGGAGATTCTACCCTGCTCACAGAGTTCAAGGAAAGAGCTGGCCCAAGTATTACTTTTGGATATGACAACAAGGGTTATATTGTGGGATATGGCTTGATTTCAAAAGACAATGTCATCATTGAAGAGGTTGCCTTAGTGGATGGTCTCAAGCACAATTTGTTGAGTATCTGCCAGCTTTGTGATAAAGGCAATTCAGTAACCTTCAATTCAGAAGCCAGTGTTGTGACAAAAAAAAGAAGCAACAAAGTGGTTCTTACTGGATTGAGAAAAGGAAATGTGTATTTAGCTGACTTCAACTCATCTAATACAGAATCTGTTACTTGTCTTCTCAGTAAAGCAAGTCAAGATGAAAGCTGGCTATGGCACAAGAAGCTGTCCCATATAAACTTCAAGACCATGAATGAGCTTGTCAAGAAAGAACTGGTTAGAGGCATTCCTCAAGTGGAGTTTTCTAAGGATGGATTGTGTGATTTCTGCCAAAAAGGAAAGAAGATCAAAGCATCATTCAGAAAGAATCTTAATTCAACAATTGAAGAACCTTTGCAATTGCTACACATGGATTTATTTGGACCAGTCAATGTATTGTCTATCTCAAGGAAAAGATTTTGCCTAGTAATTGTGGATGATTTCTCAAAGTTCTCTTGTACATATTTCCTAAAGTCTAAAGATGAAGCTAGTGAAATCATCATCAATCACATAAGGCATGTCAACAATCATCCTAATTTTAAAGTAAGAAGAATCAGGAGTGACAATGGAACTGAGTTCAAGAATTCTTTGATGAGATCATTTTGTGAAGAGAATGGGATTATGCATGAATTTTCTGCAGCAAGAACTCCACAACAAAATGGAGTAGTGGAAAGAAAGAATAGGTCTCTTATTGAAGCTGCAAGGATAATGCTTGAAGAATCAAAGTTACCAACATATTTTTGGGCTGAAGCTGTGAATACTGCCTGCTACACTCAGAATATTTCTTTGGTTAATCAAGAAAAGTGCATGACACCCTACCAATTGTTCAAGAACAAGAAACCAACTCTAAATTTTCTTCATGTCTTTGGCTGCAAATGTTTTATCTTGAGGAATCAAACTGATCAAAATGGGAAGTTTGATGCTAAAGTAGATGAAGGAATTTGTGTTGGATATGTTGTGGGAAAGGCATATAGGGTCTACAATCTAAGAACCAACATTGTTATGGAATCAATACATTTGTGTTTGATGACAAAAAGATTGAAGGACTGCAAGATGGAGATTTCCATGAAAGCCTCAAGTTTGATAATGTGGAGATGGTTAGTGATGATAGTGATGATGAAAATGATTAAGAAATAGTGAATAAGGATAATGTAGAAAAATCTACAACTAATGAAGCACATAATTCAACATCTGTCGAGTTGCAAAATGCTTCATCCGTCAGGAGACAATCTGCCTTATCCGTCGGGAGACAATCAGCTTCATCCGTCGGGACACAAAGTGCATCATCCGTCGGGTCATTAAGAGAAGCTGAAAGTCAGAATAGATCACTAACAGAAAGTTCCCCTTTCTCAAATCAAAGATTCACAAACTCAGGGGGAATTTCTAATAATCAAAACTCAGTCACACATCAAGACAACAATGAGGCCTCTTCATCTAGAGCTAATCTACCTCAACAAAGAAAATGGACTAAAGATCACCCTTTTGTGCTCATCATTGGTGATGCATCTTCTAGAGTTCAAACAAGGAGAGAAACTCAAGAAGAATGTCTATACAACAGCTTCCTATCTAAGGAAGAACCAAAGAAGGTAGAAGAAGCTTTGTTAGATCCTGATTGGATTTTAGCTATGCAGGAGGAGCTAAACCAATTTGAAAGGAACAAGGTATGGAAGCTGGTACCTAAACCTAAAGGAAAGAATCCAATTGACACCAAGTGGGTATTCAGAAACAAGATAGATGAAAATGGCATAGTGATCAGGAACAAAGCTAGACTGGTTGCTAAGGGCTACTGTCAACAAGAAGGAATAGATTTTGATGAAACCTTTGCTCCTGTTGCAAGACTTGAAGCCATCAGAATCTTCTTAGCCTATGCAGCTCATGCCAATTTTAAGGTCTATCAAATGGATGTCAAAAGTTCTTTTCTGAATGGAGATTTGGAGGAGGAAGTATATATTAGTCAGCCTCCTGGTTTTGAAGATCCAAATTTTCTAGATTATGTCTACTATCTTTTGAAGGCACTTTATGGACTGAAGCAAGCACCTAGAGCCTGGTATGACACTTTATCAAAGTTTCTTTTAGAAAATCACTTCACAAGAATTAATGTTGATAAAACTTTATTCTTTAGAAATGTTAATGGCTCTAGTATACTTGTTCAAATTTATGTAGATGATATTATATTTGGCTCTACGGATGAAAAACTTTGCAAAAAGTTTGCCAAATTGATGCAAAGTAAGTATGAAATGAGCATGATGGGAGAACTAACTTACTTTCTTGGTTTACAAGTTAAACAAGTTAGTGATGGAATATTCATTAGTCAAACTAAATACATTCATGATCTTTTAAAGAAGTTTGATCTAATGGATTGCACATCTGCAAAAACTCCCATGGCCACTGCAACTAAGCTTGAATTAAACACTACTGAAAAGTCTGTGGATATTTCAAGCTATAGGGGCATGGTTGGCTCACTTTTGTACTTAACAGCTAGTAGGCCAGATATAATGTTTGCTACTTGTCTTTGTGCTAGATTTCAGGGTGATCCTAGAGAATCTCACTTAGTAGCTATTAAGAGAATTTTCAGATATCTCAAGGGAACACCAAAACTTGGCATTTGGTACCCTAGAGATTCTGGTTTTGATCTAACTGGTTATTCAGATGCAGATTATGCAGGTTATAAAATAGACAGAAAAAGTACAACAGGAACCTGTCAATTTCTAGGGAACAAGCTTGTGTCCTGGTTCAGTAAAAAGCAAAATTTAGTTTCTACTTCTACAGCTGAAGCTGAATATATTGCTGCTGGTAGTTGCTGTGCACAGATTTTGTGGATGAAAAACCAATTGTTGGACTATGGTCTACAAGTGGATAGAATTCCCATTTTCTGTGATAACACAAGTGTAATTGCCATCACTGAAAATCCAGTGCAGCATTCAGGAACAAAGCACATAGACATCAAGTACCACTTCATTAGGGAGCATGTAATGAATGGTACTGTGGAACTTCATTTTGTTCCAAGTGAAAAGCAGCTTGCAGATAGATTTACCAAGCCACTTGATGAATCCACCTTTTCTAGGTTGGTAAGTGAGTTAGGCATGCTTAATTATTCTTGAATTATTTCAGATATTTTTGCAAGTTTTAATGCAGCCAGAAAATTAATTGATTTTTCAGCCTTGCATGAAATTTTGGCTAAGTCAAAATTTATATCTCGGCGGATGTTCATTATCCATCGAGTTTGATCATCTGTCAGAATATTATTTGTTAATAAAAATCAATTACTTTTCTGGATTATTTTATAACTCGACGGATAACTGATTTATCCTCATCCGTCTAAATTGTCTCAATCTTAGCCGTTAAAACTCTGAACATTATCCATCGAGTATACTTACAGTTTGTAAGCATGACACGACGGATAAGTGACATAATTTTTACAGTTTATTTATTTTTAAACGGCTATTTTGGGCTATTTTGATTGGTCACTTTATTTCACTTTATTATTTTTGACAGTTTATCTCTGAGATAGTATAAATACAGAATTCACTTTTATTCTACTCTTTTATCATTCTCAATTCAATTGCTCTGACTTCTTTTCTTCTCCAAAGCAAATATTTTCTCTGCAAATTACTCAGTCTCTAACAATGGCACCAGTCGTCAAAATCATGTCTCAAACTGGATATATCTACGAAAAGAACAACTTCACAGCTCTTGTAAACAAGGAGATTCAACAGTCTGGAGAGTTTCACAAAATGATGGATTTTGTGAAAAGCTGTAAACTCAACTATGCGATGCTGGAATCTCCCACAATCTACTATGAGGTTGTGGAGGAGATATGGACAACTGCAGTGTACAGCTCTACTGACAAGACCATCAATTTCACTCTCAAAGATAAGTAGTTTTGCATTAATAGTGACATTGTCAAGGCGTGCTTTAGAATTCCTGATAATACTGCTACTGTTCCACACACAGACACATATATAGTTAACATGCTAAATTCAATGGGCTATTCACTTACTACCTCTAAGTTAAGTGAAATTAGGAGGTTAGGTCTTAGAAAGGAATGGAGCTTTTTGTGTGATGTGGTAACTAAGGTATTCTCTGGTAAGATTAGTAAATTTGACTCTGTCAACATTTCCATGCTTAACATGCTAGTTACTGATAAATACTTTAATTTCAGTGACTTGGTCTTATTTTAGTTAGGTTTTAACCTAGGAGAACTCAATAAGAGAGGTAAAAGTGTCTATTATGCTAGATTCTTTATGATGCTTGCTAACCATCTTATTGAGGACATTGCAATTGAGAACCCAACCAACAAGCTGAATTGTTGGGTTCAAGAAAGAAGAATTATTGCAGATCTTAATAGAGCAAATCACCACAAAGAGGTACCCCTATTCTATTTTCCAGTCATTGAGGGGCCTCAGTTAAGTGAGGTAAGCACCATTGTCTCCACTCTTCCAACCTCACACATTTCTTTACCTTCTAGTGTAGCTATGACATCTGTGTCAATGACCCAACAGACGTCTACCCAAGCTACTAAACCAACAGCTTCAAAATCCAAGTCTAAGAAAGCCCCCTCTGATTTTTTTCAAAATAAATCAGTTGTAAAATCCACTAAACACAAAGAGGGGAGTGTGAAGGTGAGTGAGCAAGGTGAAGGACAAGGTGAAAATCAAAGAAACCCCAGGGATAAGGCTGGTGAGATGAGTGTACCCAAGCCTAGCCACACCACAGTTTCCCAACAAACTGTGGATGTTAATAAGGAATTAAGCTCAATTCTAGTTTCATCCTCCCAAAAGGATGCTACTATTGAAACAAGCCCCAACCAGGAGCACAGGTCAAGAGGGCTAGGGACACAAGTTCACCACAAACTTATTGTAATATCCGGGATATATCGTGTAATTATTTTTGCTAATAGATAATTATTATGTATGTTAAGTATCTATTCTGTGAATTATTTGTTAAGTATTATATGTGTCTGGATGTTTAAAAAAAATAATATTAATTGAGTATTTTAATTTTTATAGTCCAAAATAAAATATAGATAATTGTCATATCTTCCTAATTATTTTTATGTTGATTTATGATTTTATAGGAAATATATGGATTTTATAAAATCTTTTTCTGAGTATTTAAAAACTATTTTATACAATCGGGAACCAACCGACGTCATCCGTTTTTACGTTTTTATAACCCGAAACTCTTCCGAGAACTCCTTCCTAACCTAATTGCAATATTCCAAGCATTTTCCATGTTTCGACTTTTTCGATCCGGCGTACGGTTTGTTCTGTGCGGGTCCCGGCGCAACATTTTTGATACATGATTCGTTTCGGTAAATCAATAAAACTCGTATTTTCGATAAAGGGGATCTTTTTATTAAACTAACACAATTATCACATCGTAATACGTGTAACCAGGCGCTGAGACCAAGATCGCAGTACAAATTGTACATATTTGGATAATTATCCCGAAAACCAGTACCGTTTGGATCAGTTTTTATAAATAAACGTACCATTTTGTATCTGGAATGATCCAACGGGATACTAATTTTCCGTAATTATAAATAGCCTTTAACGTATTTTATTTCGTACCAAAAATCATTTGCACACAGTAATTACATAATTTTCCAGAGAAAATTTATATATTCATAAACATTTCTGAAAATCAAACCAACAATCGGAGGTGTTACCGGAATCCGTTTGGAAAGCTCGAGTACACAAAACGAAGGTCGTGAGGTGTACTATCAGAATCTGTGTTCCATATCACTGCAGAATCAAAGGTTTATTTTCTGGAAATTTATTTATTTTTGAAATATTTTGATTAAAAATATGAATTTTTGTTCGGATGATTGTTTGGATGATTTGATGCTTGCATGTTGTAAAACTTGTTTTCTTGATGATTTTCATATGTCATATGACTGATTTGGAGTTCAATAACATGTTCAAAATTGAGTTTAATCTTCGAATTTTAAAATTAGGGTTTATAACCTGTAACACCCCCAAATCCGGGGTCGGGGATCCGGGTTGTCACGAGTTCCATTTCCCTTAATAACACCCAATCTTAATAATTAATCTACTCTGTACTGTGACCCCACAATAAACACACACACCACAAGTTATAGTCTCAGAGATGATTATCCAAAAATAATCACAAGTCATTTTATTCCACAATTATATGTCAATACACCTTAAAAGGGTTTCTGAATAAATTTACATTTCTTTGCCATTATTACAATTCATAAATATACATAAATCTGGTACATCAAAAGTTGAAAGCCTAGCCTATTGGTAGCTCCTACCTCAGCTACAGCGACATCAACGCCTATAGGAAACTGCGGAACATTTCCTATCCGCTCGCGAATCGGGAGCTTGGTCCTGTTCATCGTTTCTATCTATTGTTGTGTGATGAAAGAAGAAAGCAAGGGTGAGCAGCAAGCCCACCAAAATAATATGTATAATGATTAACAATATATGAGCCTTCTCATAGTACTCATGAAAGTCTTGGTCAAAAGAAATGAACCAAGTTGATATCTTAATGCGATGAAGTCGCAAAATATTCAGTATATATATACATATATACTTTTCAAAATATTGGAAGTCCTCTTCCATGCATAATACACACAGAGTTCCAGTGTATAACTGTATAAAAATATCGTTGCAAGGTGATCTCATATATCTAACCTTGTCTCAACGTTTTTCTGAAAATCTTTGTCATGCATAAGATAATCATTTACTAGATATAAGTTTAAAAGATGAAGTTACAAGATACTCCAATATACTTATATCTTTTCCAAATACTACTTGAACTACCACCGTTCAAGTTATAATTAGTTTCAAAAGTTCATCACATAGATGAGACTACAAGACCAGATTTGAATAGATTAAATCTTTAAAATATCATCAAAATAAAATGAAGTTACGAGATACTTCATTTGATGCAAACATCATTTTGAAAACTTGACCCTGCCAACACTCAACAATCGCCCAATCGTAGCCTTTCTATCGAAGTGCTCTGGGTAGTGTTGCAGAAATATCCAATTGGATGATGAACTCATTACAGGAGTTTGCCGCGCCAGGAAGACCACTTACGATGATCAGTCGTAGTAGTACAACCCCACCATTTTCTACATGTAGAGGAGAACCTGTCGGATTTACTTGTCAACCGAACACTGGACTCCTAAGGAATGGACCGTCTTAGCGGAACTTCCAGGCCATTTTGAGCCAATATAATAAGGCTGGGCCGGCGCCACTCGACCACTTACGCCACTCCTAGTTCAGATGAAATCCATGACTCTGAAACGTAAAGCTCGTCCCCCCTTTCCCCAAGTAGAAACTTGTTGATACGGCTCCACCAAGAAGTCGTATCTAGTTGGAAAGGAAAACTCACCGATATTTCCCAGGCGATGCCTGTTAATGGATTAACTTGTTCCAAGAATTTTACTTCCCGAGTGTTGGGTAAGTAATCAAAATTCTTTTATCAAGACAGCAACCTTGTTGCGAATATAAAACACACCACAGAGCCGGATCCCTCAGGTTTTGAGCGAGTATTTAAATCCCCTTCGAAAGGAGGATCTTAAATATAAAAATGAGTTTTGGGATCCGCTCTAACTTTTAAAAATCATTTTGAAGACTCGCAAAACATTTTTAAGAATGTTTGGAGTGATGCTGATTTAACAAAATAAATCAGTCCCAATATATTAGAAAATATCTGAATATTATTATTTAAATAATATTCCCATAAAGAATAATCTTTATAAAAATAATTGAAGTAGAAGTTTTAAAACTTATACTTGAAATGAATATTAAATAACCAAAGATATACCTATACGAAAGTACTATCTTTATTTGAATAATCAAAAGTGAGTTTGATTATCGACACCTTATTCTTTAATAAAATAAAGAATATATCTCAGCAAATAATCGGAGTCATAGATCCTCAAATGAATATTCAAAATAATATTCAATTAATACAATAAAAGGAGTCATAAGTCCTCGGATGAATATTCGAAATAATATTCAAATAATAAAATAAAGATAAAGTTATCGAATAAACCTTATTCGATTAATAGTTTGGAAAACTATAACCATATATATATATATATATATAAATATATATATATATATATATATATATATATATATATTATTCTCGAGAACATCGACTCCCGGTTTAGAAATATGTTCACCTTTTATCCCCTATACTAAGGGTAAACTCAAATACCGCTTATCTCTAGCATAGGTATTATGCAACTATAAGCATTTGAACCAACAGATATATAAATCAATAATATAAAACAGGCATGCATATATACCATATCACATGCTACAATATATCGCAAGAATTTGCTAATAACAAATATGCATTTATCGCAAGATCATGCATATACACATATACATCACAACAACAGTTATACGGGTAGAAAACTTGCCTGAGCGACTGGGGGTTACAATGGCTCGGGACGAGTCTGGTAACCTATAAGCAACAAGTAAGTTGGAATTAAACTAAAGTCACTTGTAAATCTATACTTTAACCAAATTAGACTCTAACGCTCGTTTTGCGCTTACTGATTCTCTTAAGTCACTCGAGTACCCTCGGCTCCACCATTTTTAATAAATTACCCATTACGAGTTTTAAAGCGATTCTTTCGCGAGTGCCTTACCAACTGCCTAATCCACTTAACATAATTGTTTCATACTCCAATTAGTCCTTTAAGGTCTTTAACCAAGGTTCCAAAGTAAGGCGAGGGGAAATGTTTCGTTCGCGAAATGCCGTTACTTAAAACGGTCGTTTCTCCTAAACCGTACATCGGAATCAAACGAACCACATATCAAAACGAAGCTCGTAACATGAACTATCTAATCATGGCAATGGTCAAAACCTAGCAGGGAGTTCTCGGGTCCTAATGTTATGAACAAAAGCAGTCTAAAGTAAATCAGACATTACGACGGCTATGTTTACGCGATTTCCCAAATTTATACCATTCCAATTCAACCACCAATCAATCCCAATTCACAACCCAATCAAAACTCCATCCATACCATACTACAACAGCCCCAACAAATCAATATTACCAATTCATACTTATTTCTCAATTATGAATTAAGAGTTTACTTAAGTTCATTGACTAATAACCAAGATTTCCAACTCCAAAAATATCACAAAATCAACCAATCTCTAAACACACAATAATCATGCCTCTCACCAACCAAACTACTCATAACAAGCTTTAATCATGATTACACACCCATTACACTAACCCATCATCTAAACATTAGGAAATCTAAACAACAAAACCTAAAACTAAGATCATGAAGAGTTATACCTTCCTTGAAGCTTTTAATCCATGAAAGATCCTTGGAATGCCCATGGAAGCCTTAATCTAACCTCCTACAAGCTTGATCTTTCAAAGAAATCAAGAACACAAAAATTAATTTCAAGAAGTACTATTCACCATCTTCTTCCTTGATTTATAAAAAAAGATTGGCTTGGAATTAGAAGCTTAAACTTATAGGAAGTATGTAACTATCCATGGGGAAGCTTAGATAAATACCTTGCCAAATAGTAAGTGGTGGAGCTTGGATCTTCATTTTTTAAGAAAAGGGGCCGAGAGCAAGATGAAGAAAAGAAGTGTTTTGTGATTTGTTTGGTGAAAAATGAAATGTTTGGCTTGGTTGGTTGAATTTTGATTTGTTTTAGGTTAATTACCTAATTAACCTTGACTTTGTGTGGTTATCATTCAACCACACTTCCTCCCCCCATGTCATGCTTACATCATCAAGTGATGTCACCCTCCCTCCTTTGTCCTCTTCCTATTGGTTTGATGACATCATCCCCACTAATCCCTTTGATTAGCTTCTAATTGTTTGCCTAATGACCGCTGATCTGTTATACGGTTCGCTTAACTTTCGTTCTCGTTTCTCGTTTGAGGGATCATACCCGGGATCTTATTACTTGGGTTTCCTTAACCTTTCTCAATACATTATATTCCTTTTTTGATCCTCTCTTATAATCATTTAATTTAAATCCTTTTTATCCTGTTACCTTATACTCAATTCTTTCCGTATCTAGTGGATTTCCGGGAAAAATCAAAGTGTTCGGAATTGGATTCTGACGATCTTTACATACACTTATATACCACATAGAGTACTAATAATATCCCAGAAGATCAATAACAGAACCCCTACATAGTGTGGCATGAAAAGTTTTCTCATTCAGCATAATCTGAAAAATCACTATTCATAAGGGTTTCAAAATTTTCCAAAAATTGGGGTTATTACATAACCCGTATGAATGTTTTTAATTTAATTTGGGGGATTCTGATTTCGGGATATATAGATGTTGTGGTATAGTGGGTTGTGTTCCTTGTGAAATTTGCAATCTATTCGTACAAGTTTTGCCAATCGACGAGGTCTGTAGCGAAGGGAGTTGTATTTTAAAGTTTTCGTCGAACTCGCCGGAAACCGGCGAGTTTCTTGAACATTTTTCGGCCAACTCCGGGATGATTAGAATGAATTGATGGCATGGTTGTGTTCCTTGTGAAGTGTATATGTGATCTGGAGGTTGTGAAGGTGTGACGGTGTCGGAGACGAGTTCTCCGGCGAACCCGTCATTTTCCGGCGGGGTGAACTGCAAAATTGCAGTTTAGCCCCTGTATTTTTGTAGGTGATGAAGTTTAGTCCCCCAGGTTTCCAGAATTTGCATATTTTGGATTCCTGTTTTAAAATTATTTAAAAATCATATTTTCTATTTATTTTAATTATAAAAATCCATTTTTAATTTCTGAAAATTCTAAAAATTATTATTTTAATTCCAAAAATTATTTTTAATTCAAAAATAAATCTGAATTAATTAGTTAATTAATTTTAGTTAATATTTAATTGATTAATTGGTCAATTAATTCGAAAATTAATTGATTAATTGATTTAATTAATTATTAATTGATTTTAATTAATTATTTAATTAGATTTAATTATTTAAAAATGATTTAAAAATTCCGAAAAATAGTTTCGAGCTTTAAAATATTATTTTAAATTGTTTCCAAGGCTCGATAATTATTATAAAATTGTTTTGAAGCCAGATTTGACCAACCGAACCATGTTTATTACCTTAAAACTGATCCAACAACCCGTTTTAATTCCGAAAAATATTTTAAAAATCATTTTAAATACCCGAAAGCCTGTTTATGACCTGAGACTTCTTTATAAATGATATATCATTGATTGTTTGACGTGTTATGTGCTATATGTAACTTGTTGGTTAACTGTCGGTCTATATGTTCGGTGTTTACTTGTTTATAGCGTAACTTTCAATCCGTTAATCGGATTTTAGTGAAATGAAGGGTAGATAGAATTATGTTTCGAATAGAATCGTATAAGTTGAGTATTGATAGATGCTTATGATATGTGAGCTAGAGAGGCAAGGCGTAGGAAAGGGAAACAGATAGTCGAGGAGTAGACGGTTGTGATTGGAAGTTAGTGCATTATAGCAAGCTAGTACCAGGCAAGTGTATAGAACTTTCTCGAGATATATTGTAGATAATTGATAGTCATGTTTTATATTGCAAGTGCTCTGAAGCACTGAACCCTAAACCCTGATTCCAGTTATTGATCTTGAGCCGTAAACCTTATTCTTTCTAAACCATTGACTGTTGTATACCCAAATACGAACCACAAATATACGATACTACTCCACAAATACATACAAACTAAATACCAAACACTGAATTGAATTACTTATATATTCAAACCATTGTACCTTATGCTTGAAAGACCAAATCCTTGTAACCCTGAAATATTGATTCCTTTGTTATCCAATTCTTTCATTACCTAACAGTCAAGCTTTGAAATTGCCATATTGATCCTTTGTAAAGATTGAAACCATTTCATTATCGAACATCCAATGTTGTTTATGATTCTGTTTATTGATTTACATTATTTATTCTGTTATTATGTTAGAATTGGATTGTTTTTATAAAATTGTGGACCAGATTTGTGGTCAGACCAGATTAATGGTCAAGTTAGGCCAATGTGTGCCTTGGATCTAGTAGTTAGAGCAGCGTTGTGTGCTTTGCTCGGGGTTAGTGCGTGACTGATCAGCAGCCTAACCTTGGTTTTTAAAATGAAAATATAATATCCAATTCTAAATCATAATTCATTGTTCACTTAATATTATAACCCTTTACACTTGATGATCATTATTCTCAGTCTTGTCATTGAGACTTGCTGAGCTAGTTAGCTCACTCGTGCGATGTTGTTTATGTTCTTTTCCAGTTAAAAAGGAACCAGTTGGTAGCGAGGATCCCCAGTCCAGCGCGAGAGCTAGGGGTTCAGGTTGATCGAGTTATGCTAGTAGGCATCTTTTGGAATAATTTAAGTTTGTAAAAGTTTGTAATAATGTTTAATACTCAGTTCTAAGTTTGAATAGTTAGGATTTGGACGGTTTGTAATATAAGTGTGTGTTTGGCTTGTGTGCATACTTTAACCTGTTGTGGTCCATGGTAGTTGGTAAGTAGGGTTACTGCATATTATTATTATTTTTATTATTATTATAAGCAGGTTATAAATAAGGTGTGTGTGTGTGTGGACCCCAAACTTCTGACCCGGGTTTGGAGGGTGCCACACTTATGATAGAAAGAAAAGATCAACAACCCTTGAGGAAGCACAGGGAACACACACAATATAAACTGGAGCTAAAGACCCAGTCACTGCACCATCTCAAAGTCAGATTGATGTGACTCCAATAATTATGGAGTCACAACCAAAATGTTTAACAATTGAAGCACCTGAAACACCAAACTCACCCACACACTCACTGGATGTTGACATGATCAATACATCACTTCCAAATTCTCCATCTTTAACTCTTATGGAGAAGCCAAAAATCCAAGCAAGCGAGCATCATCTTTTAGATGATTTGTTGGCTCACTTGCCATTTCTTTCTGAGTCTGTTGAGACATCTGTGCCTAAATTTTCATCAATCTGCACAGAGTCTGTAATAGTCTCCACTCCAAACTCATTCATTTCTTCTATCCCGATGGATATTCATCATCCGTCGAGTAGTGATTGTATCCCGACGGATAAGCCTAACAGCAGTCATCCGTCGGATAGCCATACTACTATCCCGATGGATATTCATCATTCGTCGGGTGTCTCTGCACAACTTCAAATTTCTTCAATTCTCATAAGTGCAGAAGATTTAGTGGTAGTGCAATCACTCTTAGAACTGAGGGAAGGGAGTAAACTGAGTGAGAGGCTGGGTTGCTCCCAGGCAAAAGGAGAGAATATGAGTGAATAAATGCAGTCCATTTCTTCAGGACTGGAAAAAGTGAGTGAGAGGAGTCCCACCTTAGATGGTGAAGGTGAGTGTGTGAGGGTGGGAATCCAAGGGGAGCCCTTGATGCAAAAAGAGAGAGATCATGAGAGAAATGCAGGTACTGGAGAGATAAAGATGGACACCATTGCTAGTGAGTCAATGAATGTCAGTGATATAGAAAGGAAAATACTATTTCAGCAAGAATATCAAGCTGTCATAGATTCTATTTCCCTAGATGCTGAGACATTTACTCATCCTGTTACAGCTTATCAAATATTAGCTGTACAGGGCAATAAGGAGGCTGAAAGAATTCTTAATTTGGTGCATACTACTCAATCTCTACAAAGAGCAAAGGATGTGTTAGTCCCTTAACAATATAGCAAGAATTACAGAAGGGGGGTTGAATGGAATTCTTGAACCTTTTTCTCGAAATAAAAATGTTCAACTCGAATATAGATATAAGTGTTTTGATTAGCACAATGCGGAATAGAAACTTAATTGAATCAAAACATAAGTAATTAAAAACAAGAGTCTTCAAAAACTTTCTGGTGGATTTAAACAATTCCACCAGAGATATATATTATATATCGAGAGGACTCTGCGTGCAAGAATGCTCACAGCTGCTTACAAATTGAACTGCTGAGAATACAGGGAAATGCTAATGATTCTGCTTACAAAGATTTCTCTGTTTTTGTTTCTCAACTCGTCTATTCTATTTGCTACGTTCTTGGTTTATATATTACCAAGATTACAAAGTCAAAAAGACTGAATAAATATAAAAACTATCAGTCTTAATCTTTGCCGCTTTTCATCCTCTATTACCCAGTTAATGGGCTTCCACAGTAGATTTGTATACATCTCGACGGTTGTGCTCAGCTTTCACTGTTCAACTGCTGTTTGAATTCTTTATATGATCATCCGTTGGATTTTATGAACATCCGTTGGATATATGATCATCTGTCGACTTTCTGAACATCCGTTGATGGCTTCATTGATCATCCGTCGACTGCTATACTAAACATCCGTTGATAGTCATTTGATCATCCGTCGATGGCTTTGTTAATCACCCATCGGTAACTATTTTGGCACTTGACTTCATTTCACTTATGCAGAATTACAAGACATCATTTATATACAATTAATCAACCTATTCTGCATATCTAGTTAAAGTCAACATGACTTATAGGCTACTACAGAATCTATACAAAGATGTATATAGAACTGTGTTACAGACTTATTATTACATAAGCTACTCACTCGATGGATAATAAGTTAACATCCGTCGGGACTATAATGAGTTATCCGCCGGGACTATAATTCTTATCCGTCGAGTGCTACATTATTTCACTAAGTAAAATCTACTTAGATGTATTGTTTATGAAATCATCAAGTACACAACATATGCACAACAATCTCCCCTAATTTATGTCTACTGGAATTATAGCCATAAATTAAGAGATACTTGATGATAACAAAACATCCTAAACATACAGCTTTAAAGATAAGCAGATAATACCGAAAGTGCTTCAAATAATCAAAATGTACAAGGTTTGGCTCACAGTCATTTTCAAGATGCTCCTCTAGCCTGAGCAGATTTTTCTAGTTTCTTGAAGGTCTGGATCTTCTTCCAAGCTTTCTGTTGTTTTCATCAATCTGATTTTGGAGTTGCCTGTGGAATTCCAGTTCATCAGATTCTGAGAGATCTAGCTTCTCTTGCATTTCCAAGAGAGTCTCATTGCTAGAGATACTCAATTGGTCTTCTAACCTGAAGAATCTTCTCACACATTTGTCATCTATGAACTCCATCAGCCAGTAGGGCCTTAGATGCACTATTCTCCCTGTGTATGGGAGGATTATAGTCTTTGGGAGTGCATCTTTAGCTCTAATACTCCTTAGTTCTTCAATCTTCTTCAATACTAGTCTTCTTGCAGTTACATTGAACCCAAAGTTCTTCTTGAAGGATGAATAAACTTTAATCAGTATAGTTTGGCTTTCTTGAAGAATCTTGTGAAGGGGCCACTGAATCTCCCTTCCTCCTTTGTACTTGAACACTAACCTTTCAGGTAGGTTCCTGTATGCATCAATTCCCCTCACTTCATCCAGTTCATCCAGATAAAGATTTAGATCTGAAAATTCTTTGATGTCACACAAGTACAAGTAGTCTCCCTTGTTGACTTTGGGTTGAGCTTTAACTACTGATATGGATTTGAGAGGTGGCAGCTTCACTTTCTTGACTGCCCTTGACTTTGTCCTTTTTAGCTTGCTAAGGATTGGTAAGCTGAAGTTAGGAATTGGTATGTTATCCCACTCTATTGGCTCATCCTTTGGCACAATAGGTTCACCATGAATATTCCTGTAGGGATCCACCACCCTTATGTCTTCAAATACCATAGAGGGCTTTGATGCTTGAGTTGAAGCTGGTGTGGGTTCCTTAGGAAATTGATCTTCCAATTCCTTGTCAACAATATTCAGTTTTCTTTTTGTTCTTCTAGCCAATTCTTTCTTCCTTGGGGATTTCTTCTGTTCTTCAATTTTCTTCTTTGATTCAGCAGCTTCAGTTGGTTGAGAGGGAATTTGTTGAGATGAATTCACAGCCTGTAGCTTGGCCAAGATAGCAATCTGCTCTTTCTTTTGTTTAGTCTTCTTTGCATCTAGAGCAGCTTGCTTCTTTTCCTGCTTTAATCTGCCTTTTTCTTCTCTCTTTGATTGAGCAAATTGTGGATGTCCAGCTACCACACAAATTTCCTTTCCATTTCTGAATATCTTAGCAATTCTCCTTTTTGAAGCCGAATCAGCTGGATCTTTATAGAAGATAATTGATCTTGACAGAAGCTTCTTCTCATCAGGTTTGGGTGTCTCATACACAGTGTCCAAGGGGTTCTTCAAAGATGATTTTGGATAATTTGCCCTTGGTTTAAGAATTGTTTCAGCCTTTGGAGACTTGATGCAGGAAGATTGTCCTCTTTCCAGATAATTCATGCTCATCTCATTCACACTTATTTGCTTGACTTGAGAGTGATGGATGGCTGACTTAACTGGCTCCTTGACAAGTTCAAACTTTTTCTGTATCACCTCATCAATCTTCTCCCAGTTGATCAAACTCAACTTTCCTTTTTCAGCAACTTTCAAGTTTGTTGCTGCTGCTTTAATTAGATCTATACCATCTGTAACTGGTGGTTTGGAGACAGTAATTGAAGGTACAATTACTTTGCTGATTTGAACTTGAAGTTTCTCCCCCTCACTTGATTCTCTCTCCCCCTTTTTGTTATCATCAAGTTAAGGAGTTAGACCTTGTGGTTTAGCCAGTTGCATGAGAAGATTTGTCTGAGTCTGTTGATTTTGAAGAAGGGTAGCCACTGAATTCTCAATAACTTGAACTCTATCTTCCAGCTTGGCTAGCTTCTTTTCAGAATCTGATTCTCTCTTCAGTCTTAGTAATAGATCCTGCATGGTTCCATATGGCATGACTGAATCCAGCTTCTCAGAATTATAGGTCTTCAAGTCAGCTATATCCTTTTTGAGTTCATCCACACTCAGATTCTGTCTTAATTGCTGGATCTTCATGAGATGTAGAGAATCTAGGTGAGCTTGAAGAATAGCCTTGGTACCAGCATCTGAAGTTTCCTGAAGGGCCTTTTGAATAACCATAACTTGCTTAACCAAAGATACACCAAATTGTCCTGGTGTAGATTCCTTTGTCCATGCCCATTCAGGTAAATTTGAAACAGAACTTGGGCCTTCATCTCCCCCTAAGTTCATGCTTCCATCCAAAGAAACAGAGTCATTATCATTAGAATTTACTTCAAATTCTTCAGATGGCTCACCAGCTTGATAAGGCATCCTATTGACAGCAGCTTTATCTCTTTGAAGAGATTCTGAGGTGTGTACTAAGTTCAAATTTTGTTCTGCCTCCACATTGCCCTGAGTAGCCAACAGTTGATAGGCTGACACAGGGTGAGTAAAAGTATCAGCATCAAAGGAAATGTTATCAATTACAGCTTTGAAATGTTGCTGAAATTGTCTTTCCTTTTCAGCATCATCCACAATCATTGACTCACTAGCAATGGCTGGATCCACCCTTATGGCTTCTATACCTGCTTTTCTCTCAAAATCTCTCTTTTGTTGCATCAGGGTCTCACCCTGGCTCCCCACCCTCATACCCTCACCTTCACCTACTAAGGTGGGACTCCTCTCACTCACTTTTGCCAATCCTGAATAAATGAATTGCTGATTTTCACTCTTTTCCTCTCCTTTTTCCTGGGAGCAACCCAGCCTCTCACTCAATACACTCTCCTCTCTCAGTCCTAAGAGTGACTGTACAACCACTAAATCTTCTGCACTTGAAATAATTGAAGTTTGAAGTTGTGCATAGATACTCGACGGATAAGTGATATCCGTCGAGTGAGTGGTAATGCTATCCGACGGATAACTGCTATTAGGCTTATCCGTCGGGATACAATCACTACTCGACGGATGAGCAATATCTATAGAGAGAGTATAAATGAATGAGGTGGGAAGAGAAACTATTGTTGACTCTGTGTTGATTGAGGATATTTGGGGCACAGATGTCACAATATAATCTGAAAGAATTGGCAAGTGAGCCAACAAATCATCTAAAAGATGATGCTCACTTGCACTAGATTTTGGCTTCCCCAACAGAGTTAAAGAAGGGGAATCAGGAATTGAAGTGTTTATCATATCCACTTCTAGAGAGTTTGTTGGTGAGTATGGAGTTTCAGATGCTTCTATTATTAGAGATTTTGGCTGTGACTCCACATTTATTGGAGCCACATCAAGCTGAATTTGAGAGAGTGCAGGAACTGTGTCTTTAGCACCAGTTTGCACTGTGTGTGTGCCCTGTGCATCCCCAGAGGTTTTAGATTTCTTCTTTCTTGTGTAAGTTTGGGGTGAGCTTGTGTCCCTAACCCTTTTGGCCTGTGCTCTTGGCTAAGAGCTTTGTTCAATAACTGCATCCTTTTGGGAGGATGTAGCTAGAAGTGAGCTTTTACCCTTTTTAAGCACTGCAGTTTGTTGGGAAACTGCAGTGTGGCTAGGCTGGGGTTCACTCAACTCTCCATCCTTATTCTTGGGGTTTCTTTGATGTTCACCCCTTCCCTCACCTAACTTACCCTCCTTCACACTCCCCTCTTTTGCTTTGGTGGATTTTTCAACTGGTACCTTTTGAGAGATACCAGAGGGGGTTTTCTTTGATTTGGATTTAGAAATAGCAGTAGTTTTGGCAGCTTTGGTAGGCAACTGTTTGGTCATTATCACAGTTGCCATAGCTACTCCTGAACTCAAAGAAATTGAGGAGGTTGGAACAGTTGTAGGGATGGATGAACTTACCTCACTTACCTGAGGTGCCTGCATTACAGGAAAATAGAACATTGGCACATCCCTGTGATGGTTGGCTTTGTTCAAATCTGCAATGAGTCTTCTCTCTTGAACCCAACAAGCCAGTTTGTTGTTTGGGTTCTCAAGTACAATCTCTTGACATAGATGGTTAGCCAATAACATGAAAAATCTAGCATAATACACATTCTTTCCTCTTTTAGCTAACTCACCTAGTTTAAAACCTAACTCAAACAAGACAAGGTCACTGAAATTGTAAAATTTATCTGTAACTAGCATGTATAGCATGGAAATATTCACAGAATCAAAATTACTGATTTTTCCAGAGAAAACCTTAGTAACTATATCACACATGAAACTCCACTCCTTCCTAAGACCCATTCTACTAATACCACTCAGTTTAGAAGTAGGAAGAGCATAATGCATGGAATTAAGCATATTGATAATATCAGTGTCAGTGTGTGGTGAAGTCACATTATTATCAGGAATTTTGAAACATGCTTTTATCACATCACTATTGATACAGAATTCATTACCTTTGATGGTTAGAGTGATGGTCTTATCAGTAGAGTTGTAGATTGCAGTGGTCCACATCTCTTCAACAACTTCACAGAAGATTGTGGGTGATTCTAGCATGGCATAATTTAGCTTGCAGTTCTTCACAAAGTCCATCATCTTGTGATAGTCCTCTGATTGCTGAATACCCTTATTGACCAATACAGTGAAGTTGTTCTTCTCATAAATGAACCCAGTTTGAGACATAATCTTTACTACAGGTGCCATTGTTAGAGAATGAAAGCTTGAAGAGAAAGAGAATATTTGCTTGAGAGAGAATGAAATAACAGCAGTTGAATTTGAGAATGATAAAAGAAAATAATTGGAATGAAATAAGCTTTTATACTATCTCAAAAATAACTGACAACAATAATAAAGAAAAGTAAATTAACTAAAATAGCCGTTTAAAAGTAAACTGTAAAAATTCCACCCATTATCCGTCGTGTAATGCTTACAAACTGTAAGTATACTCGATGGATAATGTTCAGGGAATTAACGGCTGAGATTTAGACAATTCGACGGATGAGGATAAATTGATATCCGTCGAGTCATAAGGTATTCCAGAAAAATAATTGACTTTTATTAGCAAGTGGTATATCGACGGATGACTAAACTCGATGGATAAGGGTCATCCGTCGAGATGCAAATTTTGACTTAGCCAAAATTTCATCCAAGACTTAAAAATCAACTAAATTTCTGGCTACATTACAACTTGCAAAATAACTCAGATAAATTTAAGAGTAATTAAGCATACGTAACTCACTTACCAATCTTGAAAAGGTGGATTCATCTAGTGGCTTGGTAAAGATATCTTCAAGTTGCTTCTCACTTGGAACAAAATGTAACTCCACAGTACCATTCATTACATGTTCCCTTATGAAATGGTACTTGATATCTATGTGCTTTGTCCTTGAATGTTGCACTGGATTTTCAGTTATGGCAATTGCACTTGTGTTATCACATAAAATAGGGATCCTTTCAACTTGCAAACCATAATCTAGCAATTGATTTTTCATCCATAAAATCTGTGCACATCAACTGCCAGCAACAATATATTCAGCTTCAGCTGTAGAAGTAGAAACTGAATTTTGCTTTTTACTGAACCAGGACACAAGTTTGTTTCCTAGAAATTGACAGGTTCCTATTGTGCTCTTTCTATCAATTCTACAACCTGCATAATTTGCATCTGAATAACCAGTTAGATCAAAGCCAGAATTTCTAGGGTACCAAATGCCAAGTTTTGGTGTTCCCTTGAGATATCTGAAAATTCTTTTAATAGCTATCAAGTGAGATTCTTTAGGATCAGCCTGAAATCTAGCACATAAACAAGTAGCAAACATTATATCTGGCCTACTAGCTGTTAAGTACAGAAGTGAGCCCACCATGCCCCTATAACTTGAAATATCCACAAACTTTTCAGTAGTGTTTAATTCAAGCTTAGATGCTGTGGCCATGGGAGTTTTTGCAGATGTGCAATCCATTAGATCAAACTTCTTTAAGAGATCAAAAATATATTTAGTTTGACTAATGAATATTCCATCACTAACTTGCTTAACTTGCAAACCAAGAAAGTAAGTTAGTTCTCCCATCATACTCATTTCATACTTACTTTG
Organism: Apium graveolens; assembly: GCF_009905375.1. NCBI lineage: Eukaryota > Viridiplantae > Streptophyta > Magnoliopsida > Apiales > Apiaceae > Apium > Apium graveolens. Next base: position 233,584,975 of record NC_133655.1, read on the forward strand.
CATCAATTTGGCAAACTTTTTGCAAAGTTTCTCATCTGTAGAGCCAAAAATAATATCATCTACATAAATTTGAACAAGTATACTAGAGCCATTAACATTTCTGAAAAATAAAGTTTTATCTACAGTACCTCTTGTGAAATGATTTTCCAAAAGGAACTTTGATAAAGTGTCATACCAGGCTCTAGGTGCTTGCTTCAGTCCATAAAGTGCTTTCAGTAGATAATAGACATATTCTGGAAAATTTGGATCTTCAAAACCAGGAGGTTGACTAACATACACTTCTTCCTCCAAATCTCCATTTAGAAAGGCACTTTTGACATCCATTTGATAGACCTTGAAATTGGCATGGGCTGCATAGGCTAAGAAGATTCTGATGGCTTCAAGTCTTGCAACAGGAGCAAAAGTTTCATCAAAATCTATTCCTTTTTGCTGACAATAACCCTTAGCAACCAATCTAGCTTTATTCCTGATTACTATGCCATTTTCATCCATCTTGTTTCTGAATACCCATTTGGTGTCTATTGGATTCTTTCCTTTAGGCTTGGATACCAGCTTCCATACATTATTCCTTTCAAATTGATTTAGCTCCTCCTGCATAGCTAAAATCCAATATGGATCCAACAAAGCTTCTTCTACCTTCTTTGGTTCTTCCTTTGACAGAAAGCTGTTGTATAGACATTCTTCCTGAGTTGCTCTTCTTGTTTGAACTCTAGAAGAAACATCACCAATGATAAGCTCAAAGGGGTGATCTTTTGTCCATTTCCTTTGTTGAGGTAGATTAGCTCTAGATGAAGAGGCCTCATGATTGTCTTGATGTGTGATTGAGTTTTGATTGCTAGAAACTCCCCCTGAGTTTGTGGATCTTTGATTTAAGAAAGGAGAATTTTCTGTAGGTGATCTGTCTTGACCTCCTGCTCCTTTTGATTACCCGACGGATGGTGAATTTTGAGTACCGACGGATGAGGCAGGTTGTCTTCCGACGGATAACACAGATTGCCTTCCGACGGATGAAGCATTATGCAACTCGACGGATGTTGAGTTTTGTGCTTCATTGGTGGTAGATTTGTCTGCATTATCCTTAGACACTGTTTCTTGATCACTCTCATCATCACTTTCATCACTAACCATCTCAACATTGTCGAATTTGAGGCTCTCATGGTAATCTCCATCTTCCAGTCCTTCAATTTTTTAATCATCAAACACAACATGTATAGATTCCACAACAATGTTGGTTCTTAGATTGTAGACTCTATATGCTTTACCAACAGCATATCTAACAAAAATTCTTTCATCTGCTTTAGCATCAAACTTCCCATTTTGATCAGTTTGATTTCTCAGGATATAGTATTTGCAGCCAAAGACATGAAGAAAGTTTAGAGTTGGCTTCTTTTTCTTGAACAACTGATAGGGAGTCATGCATCTTGCTTGATTAATCAGAGAAATGTTCTGAGTGTAGCATGCAGTATTTACAGCTTCGGCCCAGAAATATATTGGTAGTTTAGATTCTTCAAGCATTGTCCTTGCAGCTTCAATAAGTGATCTGTTCTTCCTTTCCACTACTCCATTCTATTGTAGAGTCCTTGCTGCTGAAAACTCATGCAGTATCCCATTTTCTTCACAGAATGCTCTCATGACAGAGTTCTTAAACTCAGTTCCATTGTCACTCCTGATTCTTCTAACTTTAAAATCAGGATGATTGTTGACTTGCCTTATGTGATTGATGATGATTTCACTAGCCTCATCTTTAGACTTTAGAAAATATGTCCAAGAGAACTTTGAGAAATCATCTACACTTACTAGGAAAAATCTTTTCCTTGAGATTGACAATACATTGACTGGTCCAAACAAGTCCATGTGAAGCAGTTGTAAAGGCTCTTCAATTGCTGAATCAAGTTTCTTCCTGAATGATACTTTGATCTGCTTCCCCTTTTGGCAGGCATCACACAGTCCATCCTTTGAAAACTCCACTAGAGGAATACCTCTTACCAATTCTTTCTTTACCAGCTCATTCATGGTCTTGAAGTTTAAATGAGATAGCTTCTTGTGCCATAGCCAACTTTCATCCTGACTTGTTTTACTGAGAAGACAAGTTACAGATTCTGCTTTAGTTGAGTTAAAATCAGCTAGGTACATATTTCCTCTTCTCACACCAGTGAGAACCACTTTGTTGCTTTGATTATTAGTCACAACACAGGCTTCTTTGTTGAAGGTTACTGAATTGCCTTTGTCACAAAGCTGGCTGATACTCAACAGATTGTGTTTGAGACCATCCACTAAGGCAACCTCCTCAATGATGACATTGTCTTTTGAAATCAAGCCATATCCCATAGTATAACCGTTGCTGTCATCTCCAAAAGTAATACTTGGGCCAGCTCTCTCCTTAAACTCTGTGAGCAGGGTAGAATCACCAGTCATGTGTCTTGAACAACCACTGTCCAAGTACCAAAGATTCCTTCTATTTCCCTGCACACATCAAAATCAAATCAAATTGATTTTGGTACCCAAGTTTCCTTGGGTCCTGCCTTGTTAGCTTTCTTCTTCTGTTTCTTAGGTCTTAACTCATTTGACTTAGGAATTTCAGATTCTTCCTTAGTCATTTGGGTTGGGCCTTTGAAACCATTTAATGCAACAGAATTATCATGCATATTATGGCTACCAGGAAATGGCATGCTTGGTGTAAACATGTTATTCCAGTAGGGCATGCTAAATGGCATTTGAGGCATACTGTATGCAGCATAATATGGATTAGGTGCAAATGGCATATTAGCAAACTGTGCATTCATGTTCTGTGTAGGCATAGCACTAACAGGCATGAAAGGCATTGTATTCATATTAGGAAATTGAGACTGAACAGACATGGGAGTGGGCATGGCAAATTTGTAATTAACAGACAAATGATTTACATTACCACACTTGACATAGATTTTTCTAGGACAATATTTATCAGGTGTGCAGTTATTGTGTTTGTTAATCCCTACTTTACCATTCCTGTTGTTTTTCCTTTTAGTCTCTGTTTTTATCTCAATTTTCTCAAGTCTGTCACTTAGCTGTTTGACAGTCATGTGACCAACATTACCCCTTTTTCCTTTCTTAACTTCACTTGACTCTCCTGAAACAAAGTTCTTGGAAACAGACCCATACTTCTCATTTAGCTTGATTAGTTTGGCTTTGCTAATGGGCTTGCTCACAGCCGACGGATGAGGATTTTCATCTTTCGACGGATAACACTTTTTGTTCTCCGACGGATAGTCCTCATCATCCATCGAGTCTACATCTGTCAGCAAACCATCTACCAAATTAGGTTCTAGTTTCTCTTTATACTTTTTCCAGGCTTCATCACAAAAAGACTCAATTCCTTGAACTTTGGTGATTTGAGCATGGACATCCCTGGATGTTTTCCATGCTTTAATCACCTCTTGTTCACGCTCGAGCTGCTTTTTTAAAATCTCTCCCTTTTTCAAGGACTCGGTTAATTCCTCCTTGGCAATCTTACACTCAATCCTTAGTTTCTCAAAATCAACAAACTGAGACTCAAGCACATTATTCCTCTCACTTAAAAACAAGTTGTTTTCTTTGATTTTAGCATTTTCTTTAGTAAGAGACTTAAGTGTAACACGCAAATGATATAATTCTGTAGACATGTCATTTATGGAATCATTACACTCAGTTTTAGATAAATGTGCAAGGTTTGTAGTGATTACCTGATTGCTTGAGGAACTTGTCTCTGTTTCATCAGACTTGGCCATTAGGGCTAGATTGACATAGCTGACATCTTCATCTTCATCCAAACCATCTGCTACCCAGTCATTCTCTTGTGTAATAAAAGCCCTTTCCTTTTGTTTGAGTAGATCAAAGTATATTTGCTTATAATCCACAGACTCAAACCTTTTCTTACTGGAATCTGACTTTCTACACTCATTTGCAAAATGCCCTGCCAAGCCACATTTGAAACATTTGAATTTTGACTTATCCACCATGTTTCTATTTGGCTTGGCTGCTCCAAAGTTCTTCTTAAACTTGAGCTTGGCAAATCTCCTGGAAATAAATGCTAGGTGCTCATCAATGTCCTCCATGTCATCTTGACTCAATGAATCTTCACTTTCTACTGCAATCCCCTTGCCCTTGCTTTCACAGATCTTAGAAGTTGACTCAACAGCTTCCATCTTCACTTCCTTCTCCTTTTCCAAATCAGCAACTAGTGCAATGGATCCTCCTTTCTTCTTTCCTCTCTCCATCCTTTCATCCTGCTCTATCTCAAGCTCATAGGTCTTCAGGATGCCATACAGTCTCTCCAAAGTAAACTCTTTATAATCTTGTGAGTTTCTTAATGAGACTGTCATTGGTTTCCATTGCTTTGGAAGAGATCTAAGGAATTTCAGATTAGAGTCTTTAGTCTGATAGACTCTTCCATGCAACTTAAGAGCATTTAGTAGTTTTTGCAATCTACTAAAAATGTCAGTGAGTGACTCACTTTTCTCATTATGAAAATGCTCATATTGCTGAATCAAGAGCTGCATTTTATTTTCTCTAACTTGCTCGGTGCCATCACAGATTATCTGTATAGTATCCCAGACTTCCTTGGCAGTTTTGCAGTTAATAATGTTGTCAAACATGTCTGCATCAACTCCATTGAACAGAATGTTCATGGCCTTTTTATCCTTCCTGAGTTGTTCAATGTCAGGATCAGACCATTCATGCCTTGGCTTGGGAACTGATGGCTCGTTTCCTGTTGCAGCTCTCATTGGAACATGAGGACCTCTTTCTATGCAATCCATATAGGCCTCATCTTGAGAAAGCATATGAAGATGCATCTTTACCTTCCAATGATGGTAATTATCTTTATCAAGAAAAGGAATCTTGACTCCAACGTCTTTCTTGTTCATCTTGCCGAATTGTTTTGATCTTTAAACTCTTTGTAGATTAAGAGCTCGCTCTGATACCAATTGTTAGTCCCTTAATAATATAGCAAGAATTACAGAAGGGGGGTTGAATAGAATTCTTGAACCTTTTTCTCGAAATAAAAATGTCCAACTCGAATATAGATATAAGTGTTTTGATTAGCACAATGCGGAATAGAAACTTAATTGAATCAAAACATAAGTAATTAAAAATAAGAGTCTTCAAAAACTTTCTGGTGGATTTAAACAATTCCACCAGAGATATATATTATATATCGAGAGGACTCTGTGTGCAAGAATGCTCACAACTGCTTACAAATTGAACTGCTGAGAATACAGGGAAATGCTAATGATTCTGCTTACAAAGATTTCTCTGTTTTTGTTTCTCAACTCGTCTATTCAATTTGCTACGTTCTTGGTTTATATATTACCAAGATTACAAAGTCAAAAAGTCTGAATAAATATAAAACCTATCAGTCTTAATCTTTGCTGCTTTTCATCCTCTATTACCCAGTTAATGGGCTTCCACAGTAGATTTGTATACATCTCGACGGCTGTGCTCAGCTTTCACTGTTCAACTGCTGTTTGAATTCTTTATATGATCATCCATTGGATTTTATGAACATCCGTTGGATGTATGATCATCCGTCGACTTTCTGAACATCCGTTGATGGCTTCATGATCATCCGTCGACTGCTATACTAAACATCCGTTGATAGTCATTTGATCATCCGTCGATGGCTTTGTTAATCATCCGTCGGTAGCTATTTTGGCACTTGACTTCATTTCACTTATGCAGAATTACAAGACATCATTTATATACAATTAATCAACCTATTCTGCATATCTAGTTAAAGTCAACATGACTTATAGGCTACTATAGAATCTATACAAAGATGTATACAGAACTGTGTTACGGACTTATTATTACATAAGCTACTCACTCGATGGATAATAAGTTAACATCCGCGGGACTATAATGAGTTATCCGTCGGGACTATAATTCTTATACGTCGAGTGCTACATTATTTCACTAAGTAAAATCTACTTAGATATTTTGTTTATGAAATCATCAAGTACACAACATATGCACAATAGGATGCAATCACTGTTATGCCTTCAACTACTGGCAGTGATTTTGAATTGGCTGAAGACTCATTTGGGATGCTGGTGGGGATAATGAGGAAGACAACATGAGTATAGGGGGAGATGCAGATGTTCCTGCCTGGATGCTAACAAAAGAATGTTCCTACTCACATCTTCAATCAACACTATTCAGGCTGATTCATGACACCCAAAAATCCATTCAGACATCTACAAATACCAGCACCAAGAGGCTACTAACAGCACATCTTGAAGCACTCCAGCTGCATAAGATTCAAGCTCTCCAATAAAGTCAAAGTGTGGATGAAATAAAGGAGGAAGTTTCTGAAGTAAAACAAGATTTCATAGCAAGGTTGGATGCTAGACTTCCTGGAACCACCATGATTGAAATAGCTCAAAAGCTAAGGAAGGAGGATGATCTCAATAGAAAAGTTGAGGCCATGGACTCTAGATTATCTGATGTGGAGAAGTTAATGGCCAAGATACTTTTTAATCAAGAAACTGAGACTGCTTTGCTCCAACAGTTGGTGGCTGCTCAACTCCCTTCCACTCTCCAACTTGATGCTAACAAAAAGGGGGAGAAAGGCTCATCTAGTGAGGGGGAGAAACAGCTCAACATTCAAGTTAGCAAAGTAATTGTGCCTACAATTACTTTCACAAAGCCACCATCCATGGATAGCATTGACATCATAAATCTGGCAGCAGCAAAACTGGAAACAAATGACAAACTGCTAAAGATTGATGTAGCAGCAGCTGAGAAGGAATTAAAAGAAAAATGGAGGAAAATAGATGCAGAAATTCAACAGAAATTTGGACCAATTCAGAAACTAGTTAAAGTCTTTAATCATCACTCTCAAGTTAAGCACATCTCTGTGAATGAAATAAGTTTGAATTATCTAGAAAATTGTCAAACATCTTGCATCAAATCTCCAAAAGTAGAGCTGATCATGAAGCCTAAAAGAAACTACTCAAAGTTTTCAGACAAAAATCCTATGGATATTGTGTATGAAACACCTAGGCCAGATGAGAAGAAGCTGTTGGCTAGGTCAATTGCATTTTTCAAGTATCCAACTGATTCAGCACTTAAAAGGAGAATTGCCAAGATTTATAGAAATGGTAAAGAAATCTGTGTGGTGGCTGGACACCCTATATTTGTGGAAGCTAAGAAGGAAGAGAAGGAAAGATTCAGGCAAGAAAAGAAGCAAGCTGCTTAGGATGCTAAGAAGCTCAAATAAAAGAAGAAGCGAGCTGCTATCTTAGCCAAACTTCAAGCTGTAAAAACTATAACTGAGATTTTTGCACAACCATCTGTAATTGCTGAACCTCAAGATCAAAAAGTGTAAGATGAACCACAACAGAAAATAAGATTCAGATATAAGCTACCCCCCAAAAGAAAATTGGACTTCAGTGATGAGGAAATGGAAGACAACATTCCCAAAAAGCCTACAACTTCAACTCAGACATCAAAACCCTCAGTGGTATTTGAAGAATTCAAGGTGGTGGATCCAACTAGGAACATTCATGGTGAACCCATAATTCCTAAGGATGAGCCGGTAGACTGGGATAGTTTGCCAATTCCTAAACTAAACTTTCCAATCTTCAATAAGCCAAAGAAAACAAAGACTAGAGCAATCAAGAAAGTGAAACCTGTGTCTCTAAGATCCAAGACCCTAACCAAATCTCAACCCACATTCAACAAGGGAGATCTTATGTATATTTGTGATATCAAGGAGTTTTCAGACTTGAATCTCTACTTGGATGAACTGGAAGAAGTAAGAGGGATTGATGCTTACAGACATCTTCCTGAAAGACTGGTATTTAAATACAAGGGAGGGAAAAAGATGACATGGCCACTTCACAGGATTCTTCTAGAAAACCAATATGTTCTAATAAAGATCTACTCATCTTTCAAAAAGAACTTTGGATACAATGTGACTGCAAGGAGATTAGTTCTAAAGAAGATTGAGGAGCTGAGGAGTAATAGAACCAAAGATGCACTACCAAAAACTCTGTCAATCCCCTTCAAAGGAAAGAGAGTGCATTTGAGGCCCTATTGGCTGATGGAATTTAGGGATGAAAAGGGAGTAAGAAGATTCTTCAGATTGGAGGACCAGTTGAGTATCTCTAGCAATGAGACTCTATTGGAAATGCAAGAAATGCTAGATCTCTTAGAAGCTGATGAACTTGAGTTCCACAGACAACTCCAAAATCAGAAAGAAGAGAACAACATGAGGCTTGGGAAGAAATCCAGACAATCAAGGAAATAGACTTATCTGCTCAGACTAGAGGAACACCTTGATAATGATTGTGAGAAACTTCTTGTATACTTTGATTTGTTTAATTTTCAATAAGTATTGTAGCACTTGTCAGTTTTATCTACTATCTTTATTCTGTATCTTTTGGATGTTTTGTTATCCTCAAGTTTCTCTTAATTTATGGCTACAATTCCAGCAGACATAAATTGGGGGAGATTGTTAGGAATATGTTGTGAACTTGATGATAAATTAAACAAAACACCTTAGTAGATTTAACTTAGTGAATTTTATAGCACTCGATGGATGTTTAAATATAGTCCCGACGGATGATTCAATATAGTCCCGGCGGATGATGATTTGACATCCACCGGGTGAGTAGCTTATGTAACAAATAAGTATTATAGCACATTTCTGCAAACAACTTTGTATAGATTCTGTAGGAGCATATGAGTCATGTTGACTACTAGTAGATATGCAGAATAGGTTGATTAAATGTAAATATAAGATGTCTTGTAATTCTGTATAAATAAAATAGAGTCAAGTGACAAATAGCTACCCGACGGATGATCAACAAAGCTACCCCATGGATGATCAACAAAGCTACCCGACAGATGATCAACAAAGATACCCGACGGATGACAAACATTTACCCGACGGATGATCAAATTCAAATATCTGTTGATAGTGACAACACAGTCACATGCGTTGGGTGTTTGCAAAAGGAATGTGGCAGCTTGTTTAGCAGGAATTTGAGAACAATGAAGCATTATCATTTCCATGCTATTATGAAGATATTCAAAGATGCTGGAATAGAGTAGTGAAGTAGCATGGAGTTAGACTATATATGTTTTATTTTATTATCTTGTCTCATTTTCATGTAAACTTGGTGATATATAAACCAAGTATAGCAAGTAGAACAATAATCGAACTAAGCACACACATTCTCAGAGAAACATTTTCAAGCTATATTCTGTACCATTTCTCTGTAAGTTTAGTTGTTCATACTTGTAAGCAGCTGTGAGCTAATCAAGCTTCACAGGGTTCTCATTCGATATATATATATATATATATATATATATATATATATATATCTGGTGGAAACTTTCAAATCCACTAGAAAGTTTTAAAAGCTTGTGTGTTTTTATTACTTTATGTTTTGATTCATATAAAGTATTTATTCCGCACTCTGCAAGTCAAACACTTATATATTATCAAGTAATAACTGTTTTAAAAATCTAGAAAGAGAAGCCAGAATGATATTCAACCCCCCTTCTGTAATTCGTGTTGTATTGTTAAGGAATAACAACTACTGTTGTTACTGCATCTGCTGCTGCATCATGACCATCTGTTGTTGTATGAGGTGGAACATCTGGTCCATTTGGTTATTATTGTTCTGATCATCGGTATTGCCATTAAATGACTCAGTTCTTGTATTTCTTTTTGGTGTCATAGTTCTGGTAATAAAACAATTGGTTTTTTTAAAAACAGTTTATTAAACATGTGATATGCATAAAGAAAACAATTGTATGGTATTATAACAAAATTTAAATAGTTGATATTGGAAAAGAAAACAATTTAATTTTTAGGTAAATCACTTGGAAATAATTTGAAAATTTTGGAAAAAATAAATAATACAACATGGTTGTAAATAAAAACAACATTTTAAAATATGGAACGGTAAAACTGTAAAATAAATGTAAATGCTTAAAAGACTGGAAAATAAAAGAAAACGTGAAAAGGTTCATTTAATATATATATAAGCATGACACCAGCTATAGGTGTCAGTGCTTGATACAAAAAGAGTCTACATCAGGTCAGTCCTCCTGCTACTACTACCAGTCAAAACTAGCGGCTACACACATACAAACTAGTCTTACTATACTATGCTGCATCTATCTACATATAATACACATGGTACAATATCCTAATGTCATCTAGAATCAAAATCCGGGTGGTACTCGGCCCATCTCGTGCTGTAGCGCCTCTAGTACGGCCTCTGTCAGTCTCATCGCTCGGCGATTACGGCATCGGTGCGCACATCCTGCTGTCTCAAATCAAACATCTCTTGAGAACATGCTCTATATATCTGACGAAGTCTTTCTCTCAGTATATAATCTGGCTGGAGTGCTCTGACTGGTCCATCCTCTCTAGTCTCGAACAACCCAAGTATCTCTCGGCACTGGTCCTACCATCTTAACCTCTCCTCTCTCTCACTCTGGAACTGCTGGTAAGATATCATATGGGGCTCGCGAAGGTCTGTGCGAGAACCTCGAGTAGGAAATGGTACTGGCTGGTCAACAATCTCGTCCATAACATCCTGCTGAGGGAACTGATATATCACAGGCATAGGGGTATAAATAGCCAATGGTGCTGGAAATAGTACAGGCTGCTCTGGTGGTGCATACATAGGTGGCTTTGGCTGTAGCTGCGGCTGCGGAATCTGAGGCTGCTCAACTGGAACCTATGGATCCAAATCCTCCCACAGAGGCAACTCATCTATGTCAGGAATATCAAATGCTGGAAACACTAATGAAGGGAGCTCAGGTATCTCAGGATCAAAGTAGGGAAAATAATCAATGAAATCCGGTACCTCTGGTGCTGGTCCCTGTGGCAAAGGTGGAGGTGGTCGTAATGGTGGAAACATCTGAACTGATGCTGGAGGTACTGCTGGTCCTGAGGCTGTCCGCTAGGAAGACGATGCTGAGGAAACCATCTAATAGAATAACCATAACACAAGAAAAGATCAAATCACATCCCTAGAACTCACAAACTCCTAATCTAATAAACAACAACCCTAATAGCATTACTCCTATCGTATGTGATCTTCCTATCTTATCTTAACTCTAATGTTCTTATTTTCAAGGGCCAAAAACTAAGCTCTGATGCGAACTATAACACCCTCCAAATTTGGGGTATAGATTTGGGGCATAATTAACACTAACTACTCACCAAACCTGTACAAGCATAATATAAATAAAATAATTACCCCAAACTACTACTACTCAGGATCCTTTCAAGGTTAAAGATTGAAAACAAGAATGACAAACCAAATTTATTACAAAACAGTTTAAACAACTGTCTCAAAAACTCTCTTTATTATAAAACATTATTCTATTCACATTTTTAAACTAAACATCTTTTATTCCAACTACAACTCTTACTCATCCTGCTACACCTGATCTGGAAATTCAAAGCTCTCTTCTGGGATAGGGACAAACACCCTTGGTATTAGAGGGTCCCGCTGCTTGACTCGCTTCTTGACTACTCGGGTTCTGATGGGTTTCATTCTCAACCTTAACTGAAAAACAAGGTGAATAACAATAAAGGGGGTGAGCCAAAATTGCTCAACAAGCCTGTAACAATAAATATATAGTGTAAAGAGAGAAGAATAAATGAATCGGTAATCTTCTGGTTTGAATAACCATATGTTTCTATAAAGAATAATAAATTGCCATTGCTGGCGAGTGCCAAATGAACAAGACTGGAAATAAAAACCAACATATGCACTATAACCTTCTGATCAGTCAGGATACAGTGCAGATCTATACCCAACTGCATAGACCCAACCAACATAAGGGGTACCCAGGCAACTATGGCCTCATAATCAAGGGTCTGGTTAATACCCGGCCCATATCATAACCATCTAGTCCATAGCTTAGCATCCGGAACAATCGGTCTGCTCTCGATATATCTCAACATCAAGATATATCAGAGTATATGTAACAAGGGTAAAAGTATTGGAATGTGAATGAAGAATTCAATAAATTGGGAGAAATTAAGAATCGAAATGAAATAAAAACAAGGATCACTAATTGTGTATCAGTGTATGTGAACAAGAATTATCAAGGTGTAATTGATATGGAAAGTTGGATATATTTCACTATTCTGAACTTAGAATAGGGGAAAAACTTTTTTGGCGCGCACTTCACCTCGTATGATTTATTATCTTTTGTCTCTTGCTTGATTCGCATTATTGGTACTGAATCTATCATGGAAAGTTATTCGTTTAGATAACTTACTTCATACGCATATCTCGAATTGATACCACGTAGCCCTAATCGTCTACCCATACGATTTTATCAGACTCGCATATCTAATATAACACATAAGGTTCACATAATCACGTAAAGCACATAGCACATAAGGCACATAATTGATTTTAGACTCATAATTTTTTTTAGATTCGATATTAGACTTATACTCGCATTAACTAACACTATCTGGTTCGATTCCTAATTTTTCGGGATTTATTAGACTCGATTCTATCACCAATAGGGTCTATAAATAATTAATTACCATAAGCCAACTCGCTTCCGAAAGAAATTACGATTTATATTTATTTTTAATGGAATCGAGTCATTTTTCTGAGTCTAAGGGTCTTCGTTTCACTTAAATCGGACTAACGGTCTAATTACTACGCAATAAATAAGATTTAATTAATTATAAATCAATTATAAATAATTAATCATAATTAATTAAACCTTAATTATATTTTTAAATAATTATTTAATATTTATTTTATTTTAAAATAATTATTCCTAATTTTTAGAATTGATTACAATTTATTACAATTAACTACAAATTATTTGATTAAATCGATTATTAATAATTAATTATTCGATACGAATAATTATTACAACTCTGATCGCATAAATAAACGAACGCTCGAATACTAATTCCAAATTATTGAAACACTACTCGTAAAATTACGAGTTACTCTTATTATTCGATTAATTATTGAATCATTAATCAAATTATTCGATACACTTACTCTTATTTATTAATTAATCTCTTAATTATTAAATAATAGATAATTAAATACATAATTAAATAAATAATTAAATAATTAAATAATTAAATAATTAATTTCGAATTTCTAAATTAATAAAATAATTTAGAAATTAATTATAATATTTTTCAAATTTTAAAAACTGATTTTTATTTGATTTTTAGAATTTTCAAAAACTAATTCTAATTTATACAAATAAAACAATTAATTATAAATTACTGAAACAACTTTGCAGAAACGTAAACTGGGTTTGAAGGATCAAAACCGGGTTTCAATTAGAATCAAACGGGTCGGTAATTCGGGTCGCCAAGAACACGGGTCGACCCGCCTGAATCTGCACAGCTCCGGCCACCGTTGGAGTTTTTCGGCGAGCCCGTTCCAAGCTTCCAGGCCATCCTTTCTTCCAATTTCTGGTACCATTCGATCCCACACGACTGCAGCAACTCCTCCACCGTATCACCGTCGTGCTGCCAACCTTCTTCCTCCATTTCCGACGAAAATCGAAGTTTTTCCGATGAGCTTCATCGGAAAAACTCTCCTCACCGAAATCGTTAAACAAACTCAAAGATTAATATACGAAATCGAAGCTCTTAAGTTCCATAATCAATCCCAATAATTAACAGCAATAAAAAACGTCTATAAAATCAAAAACCCAAGAACTCGAACAACTACTTTCAGGGGTTATACAAACCAACTAAATACAGAAAATTATTCCTAAACTCAAGACAAAGTTATACAAAACATCAAAACAATCAAACGATTCCTGAATCATAAACCCCTAATTCAAGCATAAACCCTAAAAAAACAAATTGAAAATCGAATCAACAACACATGAAATTGATGATATGAATAGAAAGTAGATGTAATAACCCCAATTTTTGGAATTTTTGAAACACTGATGAATAGTAACTTTTTGTTGATGATGCTGATTAAGGAAAATTATCAGACAACACTATATAGGAGTACTGTTATGGAAAATTCCGAGATCGTATTGATATTCCATAAAGTAAATGAGTGTATGTAAAGGTCGTCAGAATTCGAATCCGGACACTTTGATTTTTTCCCGAAAATCCACCAGATACCGAAAGAATTGAGTATAAGGTAACATGATTAAAAGGATTTAAATTCAAGGATTATAAGAGAGGATCATAAAAGAAATATAAAATATTGAGAAAGGTTTAGGGAAACCCAAATAATAAGATCCCGGATATGATCCCTCATACGATGAATGAGAACGAAAGTTAAGCGAACCGTATAACAGATAAGCGGTCATTAGCCAAGTAATTAAGGGTTAATCAAAGAGGTTAGTGGGTGATGATGTCATCACACCACAAAGGGAAGACAAGTGTTAGAAGATGACACAAGCTTGATGACATAAGCATGACAAAGGGATTTTATTTTGTAGGTTGATTTTGGACCATGCAAAATTAACCATGGTAAAAAAATTTAAATCATTTTCTAAGACAAAAAGAGAAGCAACCAAGCATTATTTCATAAAACAAAAAGAAGGAGAGTTGACTTTTGCTTCCAAGAACAAAGCTCTCGGCCAAAACAAACCCAGCAACTTCAAACTGCCATATCTCCTTCAATACTCACTCAACTGTTGTGTTCTATAGCTCGTTGGAAAGGTATTGAGATGGCCTACAACTCTTGTTCACAAGTCTCATCCAAATAAGCATGATAAGACCCTCATTTTTACAGTTCTTTCAATCGGACCTTTAGAAACTTCAAAGCCTAACTTTGTGTTCTTGATTTCTTTGGAAAGATCAAGCTTGTAGGAGGCTCCCTAAGGCTTCCTAGCAACTTAACACCTCTCAAGGAAGGTATAAACTTCAAATCCTAGCCTTTACTTTGATTATTAGTGAGTTTGATGGTTGGTTTTCTAAATGAGAAGCATGATCTTTGATTATTAGTAGTTTGATTTGAATTTGGAGTGATTTGGTGAATGAATCTTGTTATAGTTAATAGAACTTGATTGTAGTTGGTTGAGATGAAAAATCTGGAGAATAAGGACTGGTATAGTATTATTTAGTTGAGGTTTTGATGTGTTAATAATTATGGGTTGTTTGGTGAGGTTTTGGTGTAGTGAGAAACTTGGAAAACTCGTAAACATAGCCGTCGTAATGCCCATTTTCCTTAGACTGTTCTACATGAATATCGGACCAGATAACTCACTGACCAATATGTAACTTTGTCATGTTTAGCTAGATCGTGTCGTAAGCTTCATTTTGGTATGTAGTTCGCTTGAATCCGATGTACGGTTTAGGAGAAACGACCGTTTTAAGTAACGGCGTTTCGCGAATGAACCTTTACCCCTCGCCTTACTTTGAAACCTTGGTTAAGGCCCTTAAATGACTAATTGGGGTATGAAACAATTTTGTAAAGTGGATTAGGCAGTTGATAGGGTACTCGGGAAAGAATCGCCTTAAAATTCTTAATGGTTAATTTATTAAAAATGGTGGAGCCTAGGGTACTCGAGCGACTTATATGATTCGTTAAGCGTAGAAGTGACCATAAGCGAACGTTAGAGTCTAATTGGTTAAAGTCTAGTTTCTAAAGTGACCGGGGTTTAATTCCGACTTATATTTTTGTTCATAGGTTATCGGACCCCCTCTAAGCTTAAGTCTATCCGGGAACACTCATGCAAGTTTTCTACCCGTTATACTGTTGTTGTAATGTATATATGTATATGCATTATCTTGTGATAAGTACATGATTGTTATTAGCAAATCTTGCAATATATTGGAGCATGTGATATGATATTTATATGCATGTTTGTTTCGTAATCTTGATATCTAATTGTAATGCTTATAAGTTGCATAATACCTATGCTAGAGATAAGCAGTAGTTGCGTATACCCTTACTATAGGGGACCCAAAGGTGAACATTTTCTAAACCGGGAGTTGATATTCTCGAGTATAATATATATATATATATATATATATAGATAGATATAGTTTTTAAAATTATTAATCGAATAAGGTTTATTCGATAACTTTATTTTATTAAATGAATATTATTTTGAATATTCATTTGAGGACTTATGACTCCGCTTAATTTATTAAATGAATATTATTTTTGAATATTCATTCGAGGACTTATGACTCCGCTTATTTATTAAAAAATATTCTTTATTTTATTAAAGAATAATGTTTCGATAATCAAACTTATTTTCGATTATTCAAATAAAGATCGTGCTTTCGTATAAGTATATCTTTGGTTATTTATTATTCATTTCAAGTATGAGTTTTAAAACTTCTACTTCAATTATTTTTATAGAGAATATCCTTTATGGGAATATTATTTAAATGATAATATTCAGATATTTTTTAATATATCGGGACTGATTTATTTCATTAAATCAGCATTACTCCAAACATTCTTAAAAATGTTTTCGAGTCTTCAAAATGATTTTAAAGTTTAGAGCGGATCCCAAAACTCATTTTTATATTTAAGATCTTCCTTTAAAAGGGGATTTAAATACTCGCTCAAAACTTGAGGGATCCGGCTCTGTGGTGTATTTTATATTCGCAACGAGGTTGCTGCTTTGATAAATGAATTAATTACTTACCCAACGTTCGGGAAGTAAGTCCATCTATTGAGTCGGCATAAGAAACATGGGCTCAGTGGGCGTCCATGAAAGTGTAAGTGGCTCAGTGGGAGTCCATCAATGCGAAAGTGGCTGAGTGGCAGTCCAGCATAAGGCCCTAATGTGGCCAGGGTGATGACCAGTGGGGGATTCATCCATCTACTAGTAGAAAAGGTGACTTAATTGGTATCTTTGCCTGATCACCAAGATATCAGGTTTATGCCAAAATTCTGTTTTTCCAAATTCATTAGATATTGCAACTCTGTTTATAATTTTCATAACAGAGGTTTTCAAGGAGTGTATGAAATGTATATATATATATATATAGGTGTATATATATATATATCGGGACTTAATGAAGTATCTCGTAACTTCATTTCTTTCAAATGATATTTCAAAGATTGAATCTATTCAAGTCTTATCTTGTAGTCTCATCAGTGTGATGAACTTTTGAAACTGATTATAACTTGAACGGTGGTAGTTCAAGTAGTATTTGGAAAAGATATAAGTATATTAGAGTATCTTGTAACTTCATCTTTTAAACTTATATCTAGTAAATGATTATCTTATGCATGTCAAAGATTTTCAGAAAAATGTTGAGACAAGGTTAGATATATGAGATCACCTTGCAACGATATTTTTATACAGTTATAAACTGGAACTCTGTGTATATTATACATGTCAGAGGATTTCAAAGATTGTGAAAAGTATATATATATATATATACTGAATATTTTGCGACTTGGTCGCGTTAAGATAAAAAACTTGGTTCATTTCTTTTTGACCAAGACTTTCATGAGTACTATGAGGATGCTCACATATTGTAAATCATTATACATATTATTTTGGTGGGCTTGTTGGTCACCCTTGCTTTCTTCTTTCATCACACAACAACAGATAGACAAGATGAACATGATCAAGCTCCCAATTCGTGAGCGGTTAGGAAACGTTCCGCAGTTTCCTGTAGGCGTTGATGCCGTTGTAGCTGAGGTAGGAGCTACCAGTAGGCTAGGCTTTCAACTTTTGTTGTGATAGACTTATGTATATTTATGAATTGTAATAATGGCAAAGAATATGTAAATTATTCAGAAACCCTTTTTATGGTGAAATGGTTTATAATTGTGGAATAAAATGACTTGTGTTATTTTTGGTATTCATCTCTGAGACTATAACTTGTGGTGTGTGTGTGTATATTGTGGGGTCACAGTACGCAGTAGTTGGTTGACTATTAAGATTAAGTATTGATAAGGGAAATGGAACTCGTGACAACCCGAATCCCCGACCCCGGATTTGGGGGTGTTATAGTAGAGATCAAGAGGATCATTTTGGTTACTCACATGATCAATTTGGATAACAATATCACCTTCAAATCTGCAGTTTAATTCTCTGATTGTTCTTCACCAACACTAGAATTTCTTGATTTTCTGATTTTTTTTATAATAATTAACTAATTAATTAACCATAAATCAACTATTTATATTTATGAAAATAATACCCCTAAATAAAATTAAGGGTGTAATTACACATCTAATAAAAATATTTGGCCCCAATTTTTATAATTTTTGGGTATTAATTATGAATTTTTAAATATCCAATAAATACAAAATATATGTCAAAAATTCCCAAAAATTATGAATATTACAAAAATGCAAAGAGAAATGATGTTTGATAATTTCATGATCATATAAAAATAAAAATGTGATTTTTGTGGGGTTTTTGACACCCGAAGGGGTCCGGAAAAGTTATTTTTCGCGAAAGAGGTAAATTTGTAAAACGTCTAGATGTTCAAAATATCGATGTGGTATAGGCCATACTTGGAAAAATAGGGCCAATGACTTTATTTGAAATGCGGGCTTTTAAAACACTGTTTGAGCTGTACGGATTTTGATATAAAACCTAAAACTTATAATAAAACACTCAATAAATACCCGAAACACATTCCGATCAAAACAGGCAACACGTATCACATAACAGTTAGGGTTTACGACTCAACACACTTAATCACATAATTAATACATATAAATTATCTTTATTAGAATATAATACAAGCGTAATTTTCTCGGTCGTTACAAACTTTTCCTAAGATAGTGATTGATTTGTGTGTAGTACATTCACCACCTAATTATGTGCTTTCCTAATTTTAAAATAACATACAAATATGGTAAGTAAATATTTGCTAATAAATATTAGATCTATATTTTTATATGTATTCGTCATGATCTCTAGAAAATTATCACAAGGTTAACCTTATGAGCCTTATTCTCTTTAATATTTTAGGGTTCACCAATTCTCAATTTGGGTTTTAGAAATATTAAAATAATTATAGATCTGAATAAAATATGAAACAAAATACTCTTTAGAATAAAGTTTTAAACTTGAAAATATAACATATCTAGAATTATGGGTAAAAAAAATAAAAAAAAACGCAAATCCAACATACGTTAACCTCAAAAACCAAATTTGAGGTTGTGTTTTGCATCCCCTAAACAAGAATTGAAGTTATGTTTTCAATTAAAAAATTGAAAACGAAACACGCAACTTCATTTTTGATTAAAAAGAAAAATAGAAAGCGAAATTCTGTTTTGGACTGACATTTGGTGTCATCTTTTCCCAAAGTGACATTGAGGGTCATCCTCTCTCAAATAGTGACATTTGGGGCCAACACCCCGTACGTAGTATCAATGAAAAAATCATCGAACAATAAGTTTAAAACTAGTTCTATAACTCGTGTAATGCACGGGCGTACTCTAGATTGTGCTAATTGAAATAATTCGCTGTAATTGTTGACGATATATTTATGTTGTTATCTAATGGATAAATAGTTTATTTGTTTATGTATATGAGCACAAGTGATTGATGTATGTTTGCACTGGTGTATTCGCTAGAAGTAATAAATCATGCTCGTATACATTTTTTGTCACTTCATAATTAAATGGTATTTATAATATGTCAATGTTTAAAAAGTAGAATAAATATAAGTGATTATATGTGCCTGATGTATATCAATCACTCCAGATATATAATAAATATTAATTTATTTTTTAATTATTTAATGTGTTTATGTGTTAGAAATAAATATTGTGACTTTTGTGAAGTGATGTTGTTTTATGTTGTGTGTTAGGTTGGAGTTTTTGGAAATATGCTTCGTTATCTTGGCAAGAATCGAAAAGTCCCAAGTGAAGAGTCTTTAGTTTATGTTTGGATGCAATGCGTAAACAAGATAACTACTCAGATTGCAGTGTATACGTGTGCAGGTATATGAACTACACTTTGCAAGGATATGACCACTCTAAAGTGCGTTGGGATGCCTCGTGTTAGATATTGAATGCAAAGAAATATAAAATAGAGGGAGGGGTGAATGTGTTTTTTGGATTTTACTTGACTTCTGAAATTGTTTGGATTGTGGATGAACAAAGTAGTTAAGAATTATAGAGATATAATGTAAACAGTAAACACACAAATCACAATATAACAAAAACTTACTTAATAGTATTAATTAAGTCTGTCTTGCTACAAATCTGTGTTCTTAAGAAAATAAGAACTCAACTATAATTTTGAGAGAATACAAGATTTTTCTAGATCTGTTTTGTTAATTCTAAACGAAGAACTCGTGCATGCTTTATAGAATAACAACACGGGTTTACAAAACTTGCACTAAAATGTATTAAACCATTTTCTAAAGCAACCTTGCCTATTTTCTTTTCCGGTGTTAGCAGATTTGTGCAAAATCTTGTAGGTTTGTGACCATCCTTTGTCCGGTAAATATTGTCCTTTGATCTTGTTTATTTCAAGATGCTTTTGTAGTCTTTCCAATTTAGTGAATGAATTGTTTGTTGACTGATAATCTTGAATCTTGAACTTGTCTGTAATCTAAATTTGAAATAGTTTGTCGAGGTCTCCTTTTGTTCTGTCGAGAAGTGATATATCGATAGGTAAAGTGACTTATCGATATCTCGAGATCTCGATATATAAATGACTTATCGAGTTCTCTAGTTCTCGACATGTAGAATAACTTATCGACATCTCTGGTTCTCGTTAAGGCTTTTGACTTGTCAATATCTTGAGTTCTCTACATGAGAATTTTAACTTGTCGATATCTCTAGGTCTCTATATGAAGAAATGACTTGTCGATATCTCCAGTTCTCTACATAGGAAACTTGACTTGTCGATATCTGATATCTCTACATGTGAATTAACTTATCGATATCTCTTGGGACTTCTCGATAAATCATTTTGGACTTCTTCACAGACTTCTCGATATCCCTTGCTCTGTGATTTGTCGATATCTTGACTTAAAGCATTTTCCTAGAACAGATTTATTTAAACACAATTTCTCTGAGGCATGATCATGATTTGATCTTCTTCCAGAGTTTATTCCTTAGCTTGAAGACTGTTCACTCCCCTAGTCTAATCTACTAAACATTTTTACAGACTCAAGGAATATAATTACAGAATACAAACATGGATTATCATATAACTTAATCTTAGGGTTGTCAATATGACTTAGTCTTGTTATATACAGGCATGTCTTGCACAACAATCTCCCCCATTTTGTGAGAAGATTACTTGTCACAAATTCATGCCTGATAACAAGACTAACCCCAAGCTAAAATCAATTACAATAAGTTTGACAGATTGACAAAATACAAATTTTATACATCTTGCAGTTACATCAGTACAAAGTTACAAAGCTTAGGTGATTTTTTCATAACCAGATTCTATTCTAATAAGATCCTTGAGTTTGACTAATACTTCAAGTTCTTTAATAATTTCTGTCCCTCTTAGAGATTCCACTAGTTTGATCCATTCATCTAATGAGTAATTGTTAAGAAGATGAATTCCGAATCTTGAAACTCTGCCCATCTTAATATTCAAAAAATGTCCATTCTTGGAAACTCTGCTCAACCCCCTTGCCTTTAGCTCATTTGATCTTCTTTCAAACATCTCAATTTCTTCAGCATATTTTCTCTCCCTTTCTTCCCTTTCATCCTTTTCCCTGGCATGCCTAATATCCCTTTTTCTTAACCTCTCAGCCAATACTGCCTTCCACATCCTTATACTAGAATCCCTTGCATTTATTAAACTGATCACACTCTTCAATTCTGCAGTTGAATATGATTTAGTGACTTCTCTATTCAGCAAAATGAAGGTGTCATCCTTGTAATAGGTTATAACTTCTCTCATAGAAACAACACAAACTTTGACTATCTCCTCAGCTAATTGTTGGTGATAATTATCATCTGTTATGCTCTTGGAAACTGGTAGAAAATCATCTTAATTGAAGCAATTCCAGATAGCACTAACCTCAGCCTGAATTTTTCTTGGTTTTCTTCCTGCAGTCTTGAAGTGAGTTTTGGTTAGAGGTTTCAATGAATGTGGTTTTGATATTTTCTTTAAGGAGACTTGGCTAGCGGTGATAGGTATCTTGAGTATGGAATTAGCAGTTGTCTTATATAGGTACTTGGGCTTTTGGGTTTGGATTGATTGAGTGTCTGTTTGTCTACGTTTAGGAGTTGGTAGAGTTTTTGGCATTTGAATTTCTTGGACTTTCTGAATCTTCTTGTCTCCTCCTTCTCCATCCTTCATTTTCTTCTTTCCATCAATTTTCCCCTTCTTCTTTTCATCCACCTTACTTCAAGTTGTTTTGCTAGACTGACTTGAATTTGAGCCAGAAGATTTATGTTCATCTTTCTTCTACTCATCATATAACACCCTAGTTCCACATCGAGGAGATTTGAGACTTCTGTTCAGTTTATAAGGCAAAGTACTTCTACTTTGTGCACCAACAAATCATAATCTTTTGGAGGCCTGTGGTGGGTTTTCCGTAACCCAAATTGGTTGCACTCGGGACAGTATGCTTCGGTTTATTTTGGACTCGTAATTGGGACTTGACCCAATTTTCGAAAAAGGCTCGGGATTTGACCCGGGTTGTCATATATGGTATCAGAGCCGACTCTCGAAAGCTTGATGCGTCAAGTTGCCAGAGGGGGGGACACAAAGGTTGGTGGTATTATCCCAAAATGGAAAGAGGTTAGGAGGTGGGGGCACGAGCCCGCCGGTATTATCCCACAATGGATAGAGAGGTACGATCTTGGTCTTATGGGCTGTTTGTTCGGGCCTGACGAGGACGTCAGGAGTTTAAGTGGGGGAGTTTGTAACACCCCAGTCCCACATCGAGGAGATTTGGGACTTCTGTTCAGTTTATAAGGCAAAGTACTACTACTTTATGCCCCAACAAATCATGATCTTTTGGGGGCCTGTGATGGGCTTGTCGTAACCCAAGTTGGCTGCACTCGGGACAGTATGCTTAGGTTTATTTCGGATTCGTAATCGGGACTTGACCTGATTTTCGAAAAAGGCTCGGGATTTGATCTGAGTTGTCACACATCATCATCCAAGTCATCTTTTGTATTGATTTGAGCCTTTGGCAACATAACTTCAGCATTCTTCAAATATCTAGCAATAATCTTCAAGGCTTCCACATCTTCAACAGTCTTAATCTTCTTTGACTTTAGATCTGTCACTATGATCATCAGCAATTTCTTGTTCCCCATGACATAGTGCTTTGGAATCTGAAAATGTTTGTGATGTATGGTGTTAGGACAGATGTAGGCCACTCCCTTTCTTGGTTAAAGATAGGCTTCAGAAAATGCAGCCATTTGACCTTTTTTGAGTTCATTGAGCAAGGGAGTGTCCTCTGGAATCACTCCGTTCACCTTGTTGATAAAGATGTCCAACTCAGATGTTCTTCTTGATTGGAGATAATAAAGAGACACTTGCATGCACCTATCCACACCGGAGTCATTTATGTTAGCAACAATCCTCTTTTCTTTGAAAATTTCATTTATCACCATCACCACCCTCAGGAAATTTATGTTCCTGTCCAAAGCTTTCTTGTATGTGAAATGATTGTTGTTTATGAAGATTCTGAAAGCTTTGAGGAGTTCATCAAATTCCTTATTAAGACAAGGTCCCTCAACTGTCTTCATTAGTCTGTCCATTCCAACATCATCTTTATTTTGAATTGTAGTTTGGATGGATGATTTTAGCTTAGAACTTCATCTCCTTCTTTGTCTTGGTAGCAGGCACAGTGGTTGTGGGTAGAAGGATTTGGGTCCTTACTGATTGTGGTGTTTCCTGGAGGGGTATGTTCAAAGCTCCCATATTAGCTCCCAAAGATACTGAATTCTGCATCTGTAAATGTTTGTGGGAGTCTACTAGTGACTTGATGTCCTGTTGCTGGCTTTGCACAAGGGAAGTTATTTGTGTGACTTGATTTGAGAAAGATGTTGGAGGCTTGAAGATCCGTCATCTGAGCTTGGAGATTCTGTATTTGAAGGTTGGTTGAGGTGGAAGGTAGAGGTTGTGAACTTGATGCAGATAAAGTGCTAAAAGAATTCCGAACAACATTCTTGATCTCCTCCATGACCAAAGTTGATGGTTCATACCTAGCCTTGTACGGCTGATCCAGCTTGACCTTTGAGTCATTATTTTGAGTTATTTGCTTCTGGATCACCTCATGCAAGGTTATGAAAGAGTCTATCAATTCGTATACATTTTCTTCAACTGGTGTGTAAGAGAGAGAGCTTGAAGCTAGTCTGAAAACTTGTTGAACTTTGATTTCATATCTGAGAATGTAGTTATGTAGGCATCAATTCATCAATCCTATCATTGATAATTTTCTTGATTGCAGCTTGATACTTGTCTAGAGTATTCACCACAGCTCTTCTAATATGATGAAAGGCCTTCAGTTAAGCTTTGTACACCTCTATTACAACATCATAAACCTCTTGAGAAGTGAGGACCTTGGCATTGCTTCCTTGAATGGTGACATATTTCTCTCTAAATTTAGCCAAGGCCTCCTCAATGGTCACTGTGAAGTCTTTGGACAACCATGCATCCACATTATCATCTGCTTCATCTGCAATCTTCTCTTGTTTCTCCTCAACATCCTCCTTGTATAAGAGCAGAAAGACCTTGTATAATTATCATTTTTACTTATAAAAATTTAAGAGACATGTGGCACATAATTCACATAACACGTAAACACATAATTCATGCAACACATAATTCAGATCATTAAAAGATAGGTTTAGGTGTTTTTAAAACTCAAATCCGGTCAAAATATAAATTTTCATTGAATATATTTGACTCAAAATGACTCGCAAACAAGCGACCTTTCGATACAAGATAATTTATGCCTCTGAAAGTATTTTTAATGGAAGCGAAATATTTTTTGAGGCGAGACATGTTCGTATCGTATTAAAGGAATGAACGGTCTATTTATTGCGAATAAGATAAAAATAATTCAATTAATAATATTATTAATTGAATATTCAATACCTGTCTATATTTTTAATATATTTTTTAAAGCTCCAAAATAATTTTAAAATATTATTTGACTTAATTATAAATAATTATATTTCATTTAACTATTTATGGATAAAATTAATAGATTAAATGAGTTAATCAATTAATTAAATCATAAATGGTTAATCTGAATAAATCATAAATATTTTAATCAAATTATTATTATTAAAAATAATAAAAGAAAAAAATCATGAATTAATTAATTCAGTTAATTATTTAATAATAATTAACTAACTTATTTTGAATTAAAAATGAATTATTGAATTAAAATTTGAATTTTGGTTTATTCTTAAAATAAAATCCCAGAAACGTTTTTTACAAAAATTGATTTGGGTATTTTTGAATTAACCTCGGGTTATGCACGAGTCAACGGTTCTTAGCCGGGTCGCCAAGAACGCCGATCGGAAACTGGGTTGAGCCCAAAATCCAGCGGTTCTTGGCGGTTCCGGTAAGTTCCGTTTACAGCCATACTTGCTCAATTTGTATGGTATTTCGGCCCAAACAACAACAAAATCATTCCAAGAATTACAACCCATCAACAACAACCACGAACGAACCGTTGTTTGTCGTCTCCGGCCAAAAATACCATTAAAGCCGGCGACGAGTTCGAGTTTTCCGGCGAATGACGAAATCATTAAATTTGTAACCAAATTTAAGGAAACATATACGAAAATGAAGCTGGTGGCACATACAATTAGTTACAATTAATCACAACATCAAACTATAACCAAACAATCTGGAAAATCAAAAACAAAAATTGTAAAAATTCAAGAACTCGTCTAATACTCATTCGAACTAAAATAAATATCAAACCCACATGAATCGACTCTAATAATCCTGGTAAAGGTTATTAAATCATCAAAAACATCCGGAAATCATTACACACGAAAGACCCAATTCAAATCAAAAATGACAAATTACGCTTTTGAGAAAAAATCAACCTTAGTTGATGATCTTGATATCAAATTGAAGGGCGAGTTAAGAGCTTCAGATTGATATATAGAACGATAAGAGCGGCTCACTACAGCTTCTGGAATCATTCTTTGAAACTCAAGAACAAATTCCTCACCCCCAAAGCTTATCTTCTATTTTATCATAATTATCCAAAATTTTATTATTTTTATAAAACTTAGAATTATAATTTTGTCTATATATATTTATCAAAAAATAACAACCATGACTCAATAACCGATGTTTTGATCTCGTAACTTAGAACAAATATCCCGAAATTGACATTTGGGGATAATAATTTAAAAGAAATTAAATAAATACAAAAATTATATCAAAATTCCCCAAAAATTATGAGCTTTCTAAAAATAAAAGAATATAAAATATTTGAAAGACCCTTGATTTTATAAAAATCAAAATACATATATCGTGGGCTTTGACGTCCCGGTAGGGGCCCGATGAGATTATTTTTCACAATACGAAATATTTTCTAAATTTACTGGATGTCCCGAAAACCAATATGGTAAACACCATATTACACAAAATAAGGCCAGATACTGCACAAGCAATATCGGTTATAAAAATTTTAATCTAGGTGACCTTACTTTACAAATAAGCACATTTAACACGTACTAAAATAGCTGAAAAATTTCATGAGCCGCACTGATCATATAAAACACATAACACAAATTATTTATGATCGACCATAACTTAAATTATAATAAAACATATAATGACACATTTTATATATCATAAAATAGTCGCGAATTTTCCATTTCTTACAAAATCTAAGTTGAAATCGACATCAAAATGAGTATTAATATCAGGATTGTGGTTTTGTATAAAGTTGATATAAATTTTATGATTCGGTCCATAAATATTATTTCATATTGTTATTTACGATATTTTCGTAAATACTGTTTTACAAGTTCCGATCCTTAATGAGATTCAAATTATTGCTGAAGCATTTTTGCTCAAATACATCAAAATGGTTTTGAATACGGTTGATGAAACAATTATTGGATTTCTTAAGAAATTTTCGGTACAACAATTATTGTTATAAATGTTCTGCTCCATTGCAGATGTCAATTTTATATCAAAAGACCATAAATATGTTATACTGAACTTGCTGAGCATTTCTTTCGCCCATACTTGCCTGTTTTAAATTTCACCTTCCAGTGAGGAATATCTTGCGCTATTTAGCCGCGTAATTCGAGAAAGGCAACAAAAGATGCAATTATGAAGATGGTTGGTCCATGGTTTGCAAAACTAGAGTAAGATCTATTATTTAAAGTTGTTTTTTTATTTATTAGTTGTGTTATTACATAATTGGGTGTAGTATACTTCTTTTTAAAGTTATACTAGCGGGTTAAGTTTTGAAATTTGGAATTGTTGAAAAGAGTTTTATAAGAAGGGAAAATTATATTTGTGGAATTTATAAATCTTATTTCTAGAACTGTAACTTAAAAGATCTTGGTTTACTTTGGGTTCGGAGATGCTATATTTCAATTGTTGGTAATTGTATGTGATTAAACATGTTCTTTTATTTTTTAAGTTTCATCGTGACAACCAAATCCTCTGACCCCGAATTTGGGGGCATTATAATTTTACAGTTTCTCATGCAACAGTCTTGTGCATAAAGTTATATAATAAATCAATTAATTAGAATTTCAATGAAGATTGTTCAAGCATCAAATTGAAGATAGAACACCAATAAAGTTGCAGGAAAGTTCTAAGTCAAATATAGTGAAGTCCAAAAGAGCCATATCGTGAAGTCAATCCAAGCATATATAGTGAAGTCCAATTTACATTCACTTCGTGAAGTCCAAGTTTGGTCTATGTCGAGATGTCCAAAGCTGGCCTACATTAAGAAGTCTAGCTCTGTACTATACCGAGAAGTCTAGAAAAATGCCACATAGTGAAGTGCAGAACTACACTACATCGAGAAGTCCAAAGTAAACAGGATGGCATAATCAAGTCAAATAGAGTTCACGGTATCTTCAATCGACATCTTCATAACAAGACAAATGAAGGTACAACTTACCAGAAATGAAGAAACATATCACTACAGCATATTGTGCGTGGAGGTAGTCCATGGACATGTGTCAAGCCTACATCTAACTTGGAGAGAAAGAAAATAAAGCATACAGCAAAAGATCAGGAGCGAATAACGGAATGAAGTAGTCCTCAAAAAGCTGCTACATGTCCCTTAGCAGGATAGGATTGTTTACTATAAATAGGTATGCATACTGAGTAGTACAAAGTTGTATTTACATTGTGCACATCTCATCTTTAGTTGTGCAAAGAATTGAGTAAAAACATCTCATAATATTTTCTCTCTATGTAAGTCAACTCAAGAAATTGTTCTTGAGAAGACGCTAGGAAAAACAACTTTATTTTCTTAGGAGTTGTAGCATAATTTTTTTATCTTATTTAAAGTAAGTTGAGTTATAATCTTGTGTTTTTTCATGCTTTAAGTTGCAATAGCACGCTTTATCTTTCTTGTGTTTCCCGGTTTCCTAAAAAGAGTTTGAGAATGTAACACCCCCAAATCCGGGGTCGGGGATCTGGGTTGTCACGAGTTCCATTTCCCTTAATAACACCTAATTCTTAATAAACAATCATCTACTGCGTACTGTGACCCCACAATATACACACACACCACAAGTTATAGTCTCAGAGATGAATACCAAAAATAACACAAGTCATTTTATTCCACAATTATAAGTCATTACACCTCAAAAGGGTTTCTGAATAAATTTACATATTATTTGCCATTATTACAATTCATAAATGTACATATGTCTGGTACAACAAAAGTTGAAAGCCTAGCCTATTAGTAGTTCCTACCTCAGCTACAACGGCATCGACGCCT
Organism: Apium graveolens; assembly: GCF_009905375.1. Classification (NCBI taxonomy): domain Eukaryota; kingdom Viridiplantae; phylum Streptophyta; class Magnoliopsida; order Apiales; family Apiaceae; genus Apium; species Apium graveolens. The sequence goes on from NC_133655.1 coordinate 233,613,803, forward strand.
ACAGGAAACTGCGGAACGTTTCCTATCCGCTCACGAATTGGGAGTTTGGTCCTGTTCATCATGTTTATCTGTTGTTGTGTGATGAAAGAAGAAAGTATTGGTAAGCAACAAGCCCACCGAAATAATATGTATAATAATTAACAATATATGAGCATTCTCATAGTACTCATGAAAGTCTTGGTCAAGAAGAAATGAACAAAGTTTGATATCTTAACGCGACCAAGTCACAAAATATTCAGTATACATGTACATATACTTTTCAAAATCTTGGAAGTCCTCTTCCATGCATAATAAACACAGAGTTCCAGTTTATAACTGTATAAAAATATCGTTGCAAGGTGATCTCATATATCTAACCTTGTCTCAACGTTTTTCCGAAAATCTTTGTCATACATAAGATAATCATCTACTAGATATAAGTTAAAAGATGAAGTTACAAGATACTCCAATATACTTATATCTTTTCCGAATACTACTTGAACTACCACCGTTCAAGTTATAATTAGTTTCAAAAGTTCATCACACAGATGAGACTACAAGATAAGACTTGAATAGATTCAATCTTTGAAATATTATTGAATGAAATGAAGTTACGAGATACTTCATTAAGTCCCGATATATATATCCATATATATATATCTCTCATACATTTCCTGAAAACCTATGTCATGTAAAGTATGAACAGAGTTGTAATATCCAATAAATTTGGAAATAAAAGAATTTTGGCATAAACCCGATATCTTGCTGATCAGGCAAAGATACCAATAAGTAACCTTTTCTACTAGTAGATGGATGAATCCCCCACCGGTCATCACCCTGGCCTCATTAGGACCTTGTGCTGGACCGCCACCCGGCCTCTTACGCGTTGATGGGCTGCCACCAGCCACTTACACTTTGATAGACCGTACCCCGGCCTGTCGCTTATGCCGACTCAATTAGATGGACTTACTTCCCGAATGTTGGGTAAGTAATCAATTCATTTATCAAAACAGCAACCTTGTTGCGAATATAAAATACACCACAGAGCCGGATCCCTCAGGTTTTGAGCGAGTATTTAAATCCCCTTCGAAAGGAGGATCTTAAATATAAAAATGAGTTTTGGGATCTGCCCTAACTTTTAAAAATCATTTTGAAGACTCGAAAACATTTTTAAGAATGTTTGGAGTAATGCTGATTTAATAAAATAAATCAGTCCCAATATATTAGAACTATCTGAATATTATTACTTAAATAATATTCCCATAAAGAATAATCTTTATAAAAATAATTGAAGTAGAAGTTTTAAAACTCATACTTGAAATGAATATTAAACAACCAAAGATATACTTATATGAAGTACGATCTTTATTTGAATAATCGAAAATAAGTTTGATTATCGAAACATTATTCTTTAATAAAATAAAGAATATTATTTAGTAAATAAGCGGAGTCATAAGTCCTCGAATGAATATTTAAAATAATATTCATTAAATAGAATAAACGGAGTCATAAGTCCTCGAATGAATATTCAAAATAATATTTATTAAATAAAATAAACCGAGTCATAAGTCCTCGAATGAATATTCAAAATAATATTCATTAATAAAATAAAGTTATCGAATAAACCTTATTCGATTAATAGTTTTGAAAACTATATCTATATATATATATATAAATATATATAATATACTCGGGAACATCGACTCCCGGTTTTAGAAAATGTTCGCCTTTGGGTCCCCTATACTAAGGGTATACGCAACTATTGCTTATCTCTAGCATAGGTATTATGCAACTCATAAGCATTTGAATCAACAATTAGATATCAAGATTACGAAACAGACATGCATATATACCATATCAGCATGCTCCAATATATCACAAAATTTTCTAATAACAATCATGCACTTATCACAAGATAATGCATATACATATATTTACATCACAACAACAGTATAACGGGTAGAAAACTTGCCTGAGTGCTCCCGCATAGACCTAAGCTTAGAGTGGGTCCGATAACCTATGAACAACAACATAAGTCGGAATTAAACCCCGACCGCTTAAGAAACTAGACTTTAACTAATTGAACCCTAACGTTTGCTCAACGTTTGCTTATGGTCATTTCTACGCTTAACAAATCACAAAAGTCGTTCGAGTACCCTCGGCTCCACCATTTTTAACAAATTAACCGTTACGAATTTTAAGGCGACGCTTTCGCGAATACCCTACCAACTTCCTAGTCCACTTTACATAATTGTTTCATACTCTAATTAGTCATTTAAGGGCCTTAACCAAGGTTTCAAAGTAAGACGAGGGGTAATGGTTCGGTCGCGAAACGCCGTTACTTAAAACGGTCGTTTCTCCTAAACCGTACATCGGATTTAAGCGAACCACATATCAAAACGAAGCTCGTAACCTGAAATATCTAATAATGGTAATGGTCAAAACCTAACAGTGAGTTCACGGGTCCTGATGTTAAGAACAAAAGCAGTCTAAGGTAAATCGGGTATTATGACGTTTATGTTTACGCGATTTCCAATTTAATTAACACTCTAAATTATCTTCAATTCACTCAAAACCACCAATACAACAATATTCAACCATCATACTACAAACTCAGTCCCCAACTCCATGTTTTACCAATTTATCCAACCAATCAAAGACCCAATATTCAAAACCAATACAAATCCACCAAAACTACTTATAATCAAAGATCAAGCCTTAATACTAACAATGCTTCAATAAAACTTAATGGAATCATAAAATGAAAGCTAGGGTTTGAAGTTGATGCCTTCCTTGGTAGGTGTTAAGTTGCTAGGAAGCCTTAGGGAGCCTTAATCTAACCTCCTACAAGCTTGATCTTTCCAAAGAATCAAGAACACAAAGTTATGTTTTGAAGTTTCTAAAAGTCCGATTTAAAGAACTGTAAAAATGAGGGTATTACCATATTTATTTAGACGAGACTTGTGAACAATAGTTGTAGGTCATCTCAATACCTTTCCAATGAGCTATAGAACACAACATTTGAGTGAGATTGAAGGAGATATGGTAGTTTTAAGTTGCTGCTCTGGTTTTGGCCGAGAGCAAGGAAAGAAAAAGTGAAGTAAAAATGTTTCTAGTTTGATTAAATGATTTGTGTGGTGTTTAGCTTGGTTACTTCCTTTTGTTGTTAATTAGATTGTTACCATGGTAAAAATTGTGTGGCTCACAATCAACCAACCAATCCCTCCATTTGTGATGCTTATGTCACCATGCCTATGTCATCTTTCTCATGTCATCCTCTTACACTTATCTTCTTCTTGTTGGTGTGATGACATCATCATCCACTAACCTCTTTGATTAACCCCTAATTACTTGGCTAATAACCGCTTTTCTTTTATACGGTTCGCTTAACTTTCGTTCTCGTTTATCATTTGAGGGATCATACATGGGATCTTATTACTTAGGTTCCCCTAAACTTTTCTCAATATTTTATATTCCTTTTATGATCCTCTCTAAAAATCCTTGAATTTAAATCATTTTTATCATGTTACCTTATACTCAATTCTTTCGGTATCTGGTGGATTTTCGGGAAAAATCAAAGTGTTCGGATTTGGATTCTAACGATCTTTACATACACTTATATACCATATAGAGTACTAATAAGACCTCAGAATATCAATAAAAGAACTGCTACATTGTGTGGCATGAAAAGTTTTCTTATTCATCATAATCAGCAAAATCACTATTCATCAGGATTTCAAAAATTCCAAAAATTGGGGTTATTACAGTCTCCCCTCCTTAAAAGGATTCCGTCCCGGAATCAGATAGAAAATGAATAGGGATAGTCTCTTAGCATTGCACTTTCTAACTCTCCAGTAAATTTTCCCACATTGTGGTTCTACCATCAAACTCTGACTAGTTTGATAACTCTTCTCCTAAGCACTTGTTCCTTTTCAATCTATAACCCTTCCTGGTTGCCCCATATAGCTTACGTCTGGTTGCATGTCTATGCGCTCATATGCCCCTATTTGTCTGGCATCCAGATTACACTTCCTTAATATTGATATGTGAAACATGTTATGAACTTGCTACAGGTTCGGGGGTAGAGCTAGCTCATATGCTAACTTCCCAATACGTCTTATTATATCCAAGGGTCCAACAATTCGTGGGCCTAGCTTTCCTTTCTTTCCGAACCTCATCCATCCTTTCTAAGGGACTATAACAGCACTAGGTCCCCTACTTCCTATGCTTTGTCCTTTCGTGTCAAATCAACATACTCCTTATGTCCATATTGGGCTACTACCAGCCGTCCTCTGATTAGATCTATTATATCCTTGGTCCTTTAGACTACTGCTGGTCCCAGCATCTTGCACTCTACAACTTCATCCTAACATAAGGGAGATCGACATTGTCTTCCCTCAAGGGTCTCATAAGGCGACATCTCAATAATGACATATGATCTATTGTCATAAGAAAAGTCAATCCGCGATAAATGATCATTCCAAATTCTTTCAAGTCTATTGCACAGACTCTCATAATAGCTTCTAGCACTATAGCTTTTGATTCTCAATACTCCTTCTTTTCCAGTTCGTAGTCATTACTATCTTCCGTACATAATACTATACTGGTTACACTTTTGCTCGTTAGCATTCTATCACCTTTTAATAATTGCGTCAACCTTAGTATCATGAACGCGTTAGATTCGGAATACCACCGCACTGATACTACTTCCTTTAGCTGCTTCCATCTTCGAAAGCTTGATCTATCGTATAGAAGTAAAAAAATTTATTGAGAGATCACTATGATCATGAACACTTGTTCTATTACATAATTAGTACAGAAGGTGGCCAGCCTTTAGTACTTAACAAGCAATTAAACAACATGTGGTATCCTACTAGGCTTCTATCACACAGATAGATAGTCATTCGGCAATACCTCCCCTTTCTGGAAGGGTTGTTCTTCTCAGCTTATACAAAATGAAAAGGAGAGAAAAGAACGAATTGAAGAGAATTGTATATGAAATAATACTGCCACAAATATCTGGCTTGGAATCTACCTCGGAACTATAGAGGTTTGTCATAGGAGAATAAAACATATGTATCTATATCAATATCCAGTATTATCGTATCGCATTTCACATGCTTAAATATTTTTGATATTCCGTCCATCATTCTATGGACCCATGCTCTTCCTCGAGCTTATACACAATCACCTTTGAAACTCCCTTGACATCGAAAATCGAATCTGGGATCTCATTCTAGACATCATCGTTACTAGAATTCTATGCTTGCACCGCAACCTTCCTCGTATAGTAATACGACTCTCTATTCATAAGAGGGAATAAATATATAATATGTAAATACTCCACTAGGTAGTCTATCAATGATAACTTATATATCAACACGACCCCATTAGGGGTACTCAATCTCAACATCCATTCCAATACAACTCTCACGGTTGTAATCGGCCCATTACTCGCAGAATCATTGTTGCATTACTATGGTCCACCACTGACCTACTGTAGTCATTCATTTTCTATGAAATCTTAATAGCTAACCATACGGAGTCCATACATGTTGTATCGAATTCTTCTAAGGAGGCAACATAATCACCATTCCATGATTCATGAAGAACACTCATGAACTTGGCATACATATGACATGAAGCAGATAAAATTGCATAAGAGTTTTAATAAAAGCAACGATAGCAGGTTAATACAATTATTAACCATATGTCTTTATTATGAGACATGAAGCTCAAAGGTTCATTTAGTCCTTTCGTAACATGGTCCTGGCTTATCTCAAGATATGACCTTATAAGATAGATAGCCCGCTCACGGCGATTTCATAAATTAAATCTTTACCAAACTACTATCACGGTTGAGTATCGCACAATCATCAGAAGGAATGTCAATCTTTCAACCCATAATACAATCTTCACGGATTTAACCATTATCACTGTATTCCTCTGGCATGAGCGTCGATAATTGTCTTCTTACACTTAAAATGTCGGCCACCTCTTTGGCCTTTCCTGATAGTAAAATTTCCTTACAATCAATGTCATTTTAACCACCTCCAACTAAATTTTCTACCTCATTTCCAATCACTGCTTGTGTGAAGATGCTCTTCCTTAAGCTTTGGTGAGAAAAAAAATATTACCATTTTTGCATAAGTTATTGCCTCGGTCTTTAGAGGTGAACATTGTCACGACTGACTCTCGATCATACTTAGGTAGTCTTTTATCTTGGGTCCTTCTTGTTTTCACCAATCTCGACCCTCATTGGGTTGATCTATACTTTCTTATGGTTCAACACGTGCCCCACCTGGCATTATTATAATTACGTCATATTTCCTTCATCAAAATTTCTATTCTTAAGAACTTTGAATATTACCTTTCTCCTTGTAAAACCTCTAAGGTTATCCTTAAATCCTTCATCAGGTACACCCTAGGCACAGGGCATATCAAGATACCATTTACTAATACCAGAATCATTGTCTATATACTTCTAAAAAATTTCTCCACTGATCCTTAAAGGTTGTTGTTACCTTAATCCTTTCCAATTCATACTGTCAAAACTCGTGTTGTCCCTATTAAGGGTGAAATGCCAACCTTTATGCATTCCCCTAGGATTCATTTCAAGTTATCGGGATTTTATCCTTAATTCCACCTTTAAAAGATACTTACACTCTTCAATGGATAAATCAAGTCATATATACTTGATAGATTACCTTATTCAATCATTCTCACTTCGATAGTCTATACTTAATTTCACAATAGCATCCTTATTCAAACTGAGGTCAATCCATATGGCCTCCAAAAGATAACAACGGTTTTTTTTCGCTTTGCTTGCCTAATTTGGTAATGACAACAGGGATGTTCTGGAAGATATTGGTCGTGTTCAACGTGAACTTCTTCTTAATAATTCCTTATTTACTTTTGTTGTTTATCTCAACAGTCATCTCAATGTTAGGATATTTTTCATGCCTGGCGTCTCCCTTTCTGGGTATCAAGCCACCGTTCTTACACTTCACATTCTTGAAGGTCACCTCCTTCATCCAATTTTCCTAATTTATTACTTCCTTGTCTCCTCAGTCTATCCACGTCTCATTATTTATGCTTCGAACTATCTCAAGGTTTCCTCGAATCCTCCCAACTTACAGGGGATAAAATATATGTATCTCTTATGCCTTCAACCATCAATTTTAACTCATGGTGAATCACCCTCATCCTGACGATTATATACTTTTCTATTCCTATTGCTACGCGTCTTTAGGGTTTCCTCATACCCAACTCCCTTATCATTCCTCAAACTCTATTGCTTTTATATTCCTTTCCACTTCAGTTTCTTTTTATTTACCTCTCTCTTACAATCATTTCACGAACCCATTAATCATTGACTTCAAACATCACGTTGTTCTGGGATTCTTGTCATTAGAACGAATCTTGACAACTTTTACAATCTTATGTTCATAATTTATCATACTCGTCCGCCTTTGTTTCGGCTCTAAAGCTTTTACACTATCTCCACAACCTTGGGAATTACTTTCCCGAAAACAATTGTCTGAACTTTAATCAGTTTATTATAACCTCTGGCTCCGTGCCTTTCTTGGCCTTTCACCAACGGGCGGCCTCTTTCTTAGGAAGGTAAGTGACAAAAACAGTCTTTTGCGCTTCGTCAGTCATTTAGAATCTCAAATGATTCCTATATTTCCTTTAGCCAAGCTCTTGCCTTGACCGGGTCAACCTGTTCCTTGGAACTCTGAGAGCTTAGCGACTTAAAGGTCATGAAAGGATTTCCTACCGCATTGTTTCCTCAAGGTGGTGGTTGGGGATAATAGTCTAAGTTCTCTTTAGACAGGTCCATGAATTATCATATAGGAGTACCGTTTCGGTTCTCCTTTCCTTACTCGACTTTCTGTTTCCTTAGTATGAAATGTTTCATCCTTCTCCCATACTTGGGGTTATCTTATACGTTAAAATCCTTGTTTTCCACATCATTATGTAATGGGCTCCTTCTTTCTTAATGGCAACCTCCCTGACTATCACATTAGGGGTTTGCCCTAAATCTTATTCCTCGAGCTATGGATTTCATCTAAGATCCAGTCCTTAAGCTCTTAAACGTTTGGAACCCAAATTCTGTAGGAATACCTCGTTATTCCCTTATCATCTTTCTCGGTATTAATCTCTTCTCCAGTCATTGGCTCTCTGCCTTCATTCATCACTTTTTCTTGGCACAATATGATCTTTTTCGATAATTCGGGCTATATTGCAATCTCAAACAGCGTTTCGGTACCGGCTCCGGTTACCTTAACTTTTATTTCCATTTTCTCAAAATCTCTTATCAACTCTCCCAAAGACATTTTCATCTTGAGTCTCTCCTTTATACTAAGGGCATTAGCCACCATTTTGGCTTTCCCAGGATGATAAAGAATCTCATAATCGTAATCCTTGATTAGCTCTAACCACCTCCTCTGGCGCATGTTGAGCTCTTTCTGCGTGAAAATGCACTAGAGCACTTATGGCTTGTGTAAATCTCGCACTTCTCTCCATACAAGTAGTGCCTCCAATCTTTAGGGCAAAACTATTGCCACGAGCCCAAGCTCATGGGTGGGGATTTTGAATTTTATATTCCCTTAATTGTCTTGTCGCGTACGCGATTACCTTGTTGTGCTGTATAAGAGCACCCTAATTCCTTATGCGAAGCGTCAATACAAATCACAAAATCTCCTTTTTCCATCTGGCAATACCAACATAGGGGCCGTCACTAATCTTTGCTTCAGTTCGTGAAAGTTGTTCTCGTATTTCTCTGTCCATTCGAACTTCTCAGTCTTACGAGTAAGCGCGTTAAAGGGGCTACTATCTTTACGAACTTGAACGAACCTCCGGTAGTAACCGGCCAATCCTACCTCTGGTAGTCGCCCTAACCATAGTCATCAAATCCTCAGTGGTCCTTTATTCATTCTTGTCAGGATCCTCCACGGGATTCTTCTCAGCAATAATCCCTTCTGGGATAACATCCTTAATTGTTACATCCTTAATATGAACATCATCTAGTCCCTCGTTAGGGTGCTCCATTGGATCCACAATCTGATCCCCAATATGTAGTAAAACATCATCATATTATTGCTCTTGAACTTCAAGGTTCGGAGTCCCACTACCATATACGATAACGAACTACGCTTCTATCACGATATTTATAAGGGTTCCCACAAGGGTTTTAACTGTCAGTACTACGTTAGGTAGTCTGACTATGAACTTGGCAAGAGTTCTTATTATCTTAGTGAACTTATTATTTTAACGTCACATCATCTCTGAGGTTTATAACGCTTAGCTCTGATACCATTTCTGTAACACCCCCAAATCCGGGGTCGGGGATCCGGGTTGTCACGAGTTCCATTTCCCTTAATAACACCTAATTCTTAATAAACAATCATCTACTGCGTACTGTGACCCCACAATATACACACACACCACAAGTTATAGTCTCAGAGATGAATACCAAAAATAACACAAGTCATTTTATTCCACAATTATAAGTCATTACATCTCAAAAGGGTTTCTGAATAAATTTACATATTATTTGCCATTATTACAATTCATAAATGTACATAAGTCTGGTACAACAAAAGTTGAAAGCTTAGCCTATTAGTAGTTCCTACCTCAGCTACAACGGCATCAACACCTACAGGAAACTGCGGAATGTTTCCTATCCGCTCACGAATTGGGAGCTTGGTCCCGTTCATCATGTCTATCTGTTGTTGTGTGATGAAAGAAGAAAGCAAGGGTGAGCAACAAGCCCACCAAAATAATATGTATAATAATTAACAATATATGAGCATTCTCATAGTACTCATGAAAGTCTTGGTCAAGAAGAAATGAACCAAGTTTGATATCTTAACGCGACCAAGTCACAAAATATTCAGTATATATGTACATATACTTTTCAAAATCTTGGAAGTCCTCTTCCATGCATAATAAACACAGAGTTTCAGTTTATAACTGTATAAAAATATCGTTGCAAGGTGATCTCATATATCTAACCTTGTCTCAACATTTTTCTGAAAATCTTTGTCATACATAAGATAATCATCTACTAGATATAAGTTAAAAGATGAAGTTAAAAGATACTCCAATATACTTATATCTTTTCCGAATACTACTTGAACTACACCGTTCAAGTTATAATTAGTTTCAAAAGTTCATCACACAGATGAGACTACAAGATAAGACTTGAATAGATTCAATCTTTGAAATATTATTAAATGAAATAAAGTTAAGAGATACTTCATTAAGTCCCGATATATATATATATATATATATATATATATATATATATCCATATATATATATCTCGTACATTTCCTGAAAACCTCTGTCATGTAAAGTATGAACAGAGTTGTAATATCCAATAAATTTGGAAAGAAAATGTTTTTGGCATAAAACCGATATCTTGCTGATCAGGAAAAGATACCAATAAGTAACCTTTTCTACTAGTCGATGGATGAATCCCCCACCGGTCATCACCCTGGCCTCATTAGGACCTTGTGCTGGACCGCCACCCGGCCTCTTACGCGTTGATAGGCTGCCACCCAGCCACTTACACTTTGATAGACCGTACCCCGGTCTGTCGCTTATGCCGACTCAATTAGATGGACTTACTTCTCGAACGTTGGGTAAGTAATCAATTCATTTATCAAAACATCAACTTTGTTGCGAATATAAAATACACCACAGAGCCGGATCCCTCAGGTTTTGAGCGAGTATTTAAATCTCCTTCGAAAGGAGGATCTTAAATATAAAAATGAGTTTTGGGATCCGCCCTAACTTTTAAAAATTATTTTGAAGACTCGAAAACATTTTTAAGAATGTTTGGAGTAATGCTGATTTAATAAAATAAATCAGTCCCAATATATTAAAACTATTTGAATATTATTACTTAAATAATATTCCCATAAAGAATAATCTTTATAAAAATAATTGAAGTAGAAGTTTTAAAACTCATACTTGAAATGAATATTAAACAACCAAAGATATACTTATACGAAGTACGATCTTTATTTGAATAATCGAAAATAAGTTTGATTATCGAAACATTATTCTTTAATAAAATAAAGAATATTATTTAGTAAATAAGCGGAGGCATAAGTCCTCGAATGAATATTTAAAATAATATTCATTAAATAGAATAAATGGAGTCATAAGTTCTCGAATGAATATTCAAAATAATATTCATTAAATTAAATAAACTGAGTCATAAGTCCTCGAATGAATATTCAAAATAATATTCATTAATAAAATAAAGTTATCGAATAAACCTTATTCGATTAATAGTTTTGAAAACTATATATATATATATACTCGGGAACATCGACTCCCGGTTTTAGAAAATGTTCGCCTTTGGGTCCCTTATACTAAGGGTATACGCAACTACTGCTTATCTCTAGCATAGGTATTATGCAACTTATAAGCATTTGAATCAACAATTAGATATCAAGATTACGAAACAGACATGCATATATACCATATTAGCATGCTCCAATATATCACAAAATTTTCTAATAACAATCATGCACTTATCACAAGATAATGCATATACATATATTTACATCACAACAACAGTATAACGGGTAGAAAACTTGCCTGAGTGCTCCCGGATAGACTTAAGCTTAGAGTGGGTCCGATAACCTATGAACAACAACATAAGTCGAAATTAAACCCCGGTCGCTTAAGAAACTAGACTTTAACCAATTGAACCCTAACGTTTGCTTATGGTCATTTCTACGCTTAACAAATCACATAAGTCGTTCGAGTATCCTCGGCTCCACCATTTTTAATAAATTAACCGTTACGAATTTTAAGGCGATGCTTTCGCGAATACCCTACCAACTGCCTAGTACACTTTACATAATTGTTTCATACTCCAATTAGTCATTTAAAGGCCTTAACGAAGGTTTCAAAGTAAGGCGAGGGGTAATGGTTCGGTCGTGAAATGCCGTACTTAAAAACGGTCGTTTCTCCTAAACCGTACATCGGATTTAAGCGAACCACATATCAAAACAAAGCTCGTAACATGAACTATCTAATCATGGTAATGGTCAAAACCTAACAGTGAGTTCACGGGTCCTGATGTTAAGAACAAAAGCAGTCTAAGGTAAATCGGGCATTATGACGTTTATGTTTACGCGATTTCTAATTTAATTAACACTCTAAATTATCATCAATTCACTCACAACCACCAATACAACAATATTCAACCATCATACTACAAACTCAGTTCCAACTCCATGTTTTACCAATTTATCCAACCAATCAAAGACCCAATATTCAAAACCAATACAAATCCACCAAAACTACTTATAATCAAAGATCAAGCCTTAATACTAACAATGCTTCAATAAAACTTAATGGAATCATAAAATCAAAGCTAGGGTTTCAAGTTGATACCTTCCTTGGTAGGTGTTAAGTTGCTAGGAAGCCTTAGAGATCCTTAATCTAACCTCTTACAAGCTTGATCTTTCCAAAGAAATCAAGAACACAAAGTTAGGTTTTGAAGTTTCTAAAAGTCCAATTTAAAGAACTGTAAAAATGAGGGTCTTAACATACTTATTTGGATGAGACTTGTGAACAAGAGTTGTAGGCCATCTCAATACCTTTCCAACGAGCTATAGAACACAACATTTGAGTGAGTATTGAAGGAGATATGGTAGTTTTAAGTTTCTGCTCTGGTTTTGGCCGAGAGCAAGGGAAGAAAAAGTGAAGTAAAAATGTTTCTAGTTTGATTAAATGATTTGTGTGGTGTTTAGCTTGGTTACTTCCTTTTGTTGTTAATTAGATTGTTACCATGGTAAAAATTGTGTGGCTCACAATCAACCAACCAATCCCTCCATTTGTGATGCTTATGTCACCATGCCTATGTCATCTTTCTCATGTCATCCCCTTACACTTATCTTCTTCTTGTTGGTGTGATGACATCATCATCCACTAACCTCTTTGATTAAGCCCTAATTACTTGGCTAATGACCGCTTATCTGTTATACGGTTCGCTTAACTTTCGTTCTCGTTTATCATTTGAGAGATCATACCTAGGATCTTATTACTTAGGTTCCCCTAAACCTTTCTCAATATTTTATATTCCTTTTATGATCCTCTCTAAAAATCCTTGAATTTAAATCTTTTTTATCATGTTACCTTATACTCAATTCTTTCGGTATCTGGTGGATTTTCGGGAAAAATCAAAGTGTTCGGATTTGGATTCTAACGATCTTTACATATACTTATATACCATATAGAGTACTAATAAGACCTCAGAATATCAATAAAAGAACTGCTACATTGTTTGGCATGAAAAGTTTTCTTATTCATCATAATCAGCAAAATCACTATTCATCAAGGTTTCAAAAATTCCAAAAATTGGGGTTATTACAGAGAATTTCAATCTTGTCATTCACCCCCGCCCTCTGCCTAGTTTTTGGTTCCTTGTTTTCTAACAGCATAAATAATAATTTTTTTTAATATTTTTGAATTTAAAATCTAAATATTAGAAGTTGTGTAATAATAATAACTCGTAAATGGTTTCTTAAATAAAAAAATATTTGTATACCAAAAAATATTGAATTTGAATCAATTATTTTTTCCATGGCATTATTCCTTTTCTATTTAATGTTTTATAAAATTATTTACCGCTTTTATAAAAAAATAATAAATAACATATTTTATTTTAGCATGTGTTATAAACAACTAATAATTAAAAACATCAAACATTTTACCTTTATTTGTTATTATAATTAGTTGTACTATGTTTGTTTCGCATATACAAAATATTCAATTTTGGCTCCAACCATCATCTGTTTAATTATTTTTTCATCTATTGATATAGATGATGAATACACAGTCCATATCTAATCTCAAAATCACTCTTTTTATTATAAATATAATATTAATTATTGAAGTATGATAAATGACCCATTACATAGAGGATGAGAAAGATGTAACTAAGCAGCCTTACAACAACACATGTTATGAGGAGGTTCGCCGGCTTCATGGTCACAAAAACCAGCATCATATCCCATACCCATGCAAAATTTCATACAATGATCCTCATCTGAGATACCTTGACAAGGTCTTAAACAAAATGGCATATCATCCTTCATTTGTAAAGCTAACTTCACATCCTTCAGTCCTGCGACTTTGTTTTCAACACCTACATTAAATTTCATTTGATATAATTAGAATTGTACTTAAATTAATGTATATTTATTTGACAAAATATGTTGAAATGATAATTTTCATTTTACCAAAATTAAGGAGAAGCATAAGAATAGTAATTTCAACTAACAGGCATTTAACTAAAGTAGATATGCTAGATGTAGCCATTGTATGTAATTGAAATACATGATCTTAGACTCAGACTCTTAATATATACTATATGATTATACAATATGGATGTATATAGATAAGATAAGAGTATTTAGATCTTTTTATGAATAAAAAGTCATTGGTATTTAATTAGGATTTTGATATATCCATAAAAATCTCTTGTTATCTAATAAACGTTTTGAAATCTTTGAAAAATGAGATATTATATTATTTAATCAAATACTATATGTGTCCTTCCACATTCTTTCTATATGTGCAAACTTCATACTTATTATACATTCCTATATTTATACAATTCGGCATACTTATTAACACGTATCCATCTTTATATACTTGGCTCTCTTCATATATATATTGGGAGATGATCAAATAGAAATTAATATTAGGATATAAACCAGAACTAATTTAAGATACACATTTAATCTAATCAAATAGCCCCCTTAGAGGCACCACACACAATTAAGATACACCCTCCCGTACACAATCTAATCTAATTCCTTCGTTCTTAATTTGATTTTCCCACCAATTAGTGAACCATTTTTCAAATCTAACTTCACCACAGTTTTTCATCTTCTAACGATCAGTTTGCATACCATATGTGATATATTACGGCGAATTCCATTTTCTGGAGACCTTCATATAAATATATTTAATAAAACTAGTGATTTTAGTGACTTTAAAATATAAATTTGTGATTTTTATAGTAAAAATTTGTGATTTCTCTAATATAAATTAGTAATTGAATTTCGATCTGGTAACAGTAATATAAATTTGTGATTATTTTTGAAGTCACTGGAATATAAGACATGTGGTATGCAAATTAATCATTGAGAGATGGAGAATAATGTGGCGATGTTAGATTTAAAAAAAGGTTCACCAATTGATAGGAAAAATCAAATTTAAAACGAGGAATAAAGACATGTATTAAATGCGGTGGTTGTAATTTGAGATGCGGAGAGCAACGGTGATGATGTTACAGTAGCATGACGTATGTAAATTGTCTATAATTTCATTTATATATATATATATATATCTTAATATTAAAACATCTTTAATATAAACCCATCTTTTATGATTGTATTTTCATAGGTTAAATTAAATAAAGAACCTATTCTAATTAAATTAAATATACCTATTTTAATTTAAACACATCTCTGGAACTTCTTTTAACAAATCTATAGTACCTACTTATTTAAGGGATTAATTATAAAATTATATACATATATACTACTATTATAAGCATGACATCCTCTATTTGGTATTTGTTGGTTGGTTGTTTAGAACGGTACAATCCTCTATTTACTAGTGATAGAGTTGATTGGTAGAGAATCCAAACATTAGGTTGCTCTTCCTTCAAGTGACCGGCTAGATAGTCGCAGTCTTATAGTCTTCACAACAATATCATTAACCTTGAAATAATTTACAATCTTAAGAAAATTTCTCAAGTGAGCATTAGGATGTTCTGTAGAAAGACCATGAAATTTGTTGTCTCTGATAGCTTGCATTGTAGCTGAATCGACATAAAAGTTATTTGCAGCAATGTCGAGCCTTGCAATACTAGAGTGAATGCCATTGAAAGAAGGCTTTAAGTAAAGAATAATGTAATGTAATACGTAATAAAGAAACTGTAACTCAACACAAGATGAAAGACATGTAAACAATATTAATAATGAAGCACATGAATCCTGAAGATAGAAGATTGGATAAATACAAAATATCAAAACATGGAATTAAATATAGAGTCACGAAAGAAGTTCATTAATAAGTTCAATACATATCCATATATCAATCGCTACAATAAGTAAAGTCCTACACTGACATATCTCTACAAATATATCCTCCTTTGATATCTCCTGATTTCCATCTTGACAGATACTGATGTAAATAAATACTGATGATAAATACTGATGATAAATGATTATGACATCACCTCTTTCAAACTCTGATATCAAATACTGATGGCAAACTCTGATAGCTAAATAGCGGTATCATCAATTTTTTCTAACAATCTCCCCCAACTTGTGCATTATAAAAATATGTACAAGTTTATGATTGATGATGTCAAAAATGTGTAAATGCAAAAATGCTAACAAATGTTCAATCTTAAAGTCAGTGTTTCAAACTTTAAATTCAGTCTTCAACCTTGGCAAATTCATTAGCATCATCAAAGAATTTTTTGAGTAGATTCTCTTCAAGAACATTCAGATACATCTTCATTCTCGGTTTGATATCTTTGAGCTCTTCTGTAGATTCATCATTCTGAAAGATAGCAGCTCTGAGATGATTGAAAAATAAAAACTAGCAGCGTAAATAATTTCATAAAGTTATTGACATATATCTTCAATTGATACCATTATTGATAATAAAGAAAATTGTTTGTGATTTTTTTGAAAATTTATTTGAAAATGTATTTAAAAAGTTAAATTTTCATTTGATTTTAAGGAAATTAGAATAACAAAATTCAAAAATGACTTAATTTTTTTAAGGCATAACACTATGCATAGGGTATGATGTCGAGATTTAGATATGACATTGTGAGTCCTGGAATTTTTTTAAATTTTTTTAAGACTCCATACAAGGAGTAATTTCGAGTCTTAGACTCAATACAATAGAAGTGTTTTCGAGTCGTAGTTAATACTTAAATTTTTTTTAAGTTCACTCGCATACGAGGTGTGTCGAGCCTTAAAACTATCTTATAATTTTTCACCAAGTACCCTTTTAAGGAAATAACTGTCGAGTATTAATTAAGCTTCACAGTGTACTGGTCGTCGAGTCTTAGGCCACCCCACTACCAAACTTGTCAAGTCTTGGATTAATTTATAGAAATTAATTAATTCCCACATAATAGAGTACATGTCGAGCCTTAGACATGGTATATAGTAACAAATGTCGAGCCTTGGAATGAGACTTAGCAGTTTTTATTGTTGATGGCTATTATTTATTTTTCATTCATTCGGAAAAAGAGCAATATACACACCTATCCAGAGTGATAGGCCCCAATAAAGAATCAAGAAGATCCAAAGTGATTCCTCACCTATCCTGTCTGGGGCACAGTTGAACGCTCGAGTATAGATTCCCTATGCTCGTGTGAACAGCCGGCCCGTAGATCTAAAAGGATCCATCCAGAGGCCTGACCGGATATCGTTTGTCCACAAATTAAACAAAAAGTTGGTTTTTAGTAGTAGTTCATGAGACCTCGAATTCCCACGTTCCAGCGTGCATTATACCAACGGGTCCCGCCCCCAACTCTAGCTGAGAAGTTGAGTTACCCTTCTTTCTTTTTTTTCATAAAAAGAATAGAATAAAGAAAGAGATCGTCTATATACATACACAAGTCGAGCTTTGGATCTAATGTTTTTCCTTTATCAATAAAGAAACTTCACCCAAATTTCTTGAGAGTCATATATATTAAAGCCCATAATTGCAGGCGCAACTCTCTTTTAACACCAAAATCTGTCGATTTGGTTAGAGTCTTAAGGATTTGATTCTTCGATATAATCTAACTTTAGGCTAAATTCACATTTGTGTTTCAAATTCCTTGAAGTATGACATATTTGAATTTCACTACGATCCAATGAGTTTGATTTTTCATGTTTGGTTTGTTATTTTATTATATGATCTGTCAAGTAAAAATTTGTTTAATTTTAATTCTAGAATTACCATACATTTATAAAAAATTGGTGATAATTTTGTGATTAAGAAATATTTTTTTGTCTTTTTTAAAAACAATCGTACCAAAAATGAATGTTTTTATAAGTGGGTTTGTTTTCTAAATGAACATACGATTGTTAGCTTTGTCTTAATAGCCAAAACTCAGTTAAATGTCGATTTGCTTCGTTACATTCATTACAATTCTTATGTCTGTAATAACGAAACTAAACTTGGCATTGAGTTTTATGTAGGTGATGAAGTTATCAAGGTTTCTGAAGATGACTTGAATGAATATTTGCATCTGCCCAGATTTAACTTTGATGAAATACCAGATGTTACGAATTTTCTTAGCTTTTTCCGAGAGGTTAGAGCCACACTTGAAGATGGTGAAATACCTAGATATTTCTAGAAAACCGACTTGCCCGAGGAAAGGAATATGTTCTTCACAATCATATCATACTTTTTTTCAGCAAAAACAGGTGGATGAAGCAGCCCCTTTACACTAGTTCAACAAATTGGTGTTGTTGTTACTCATAACCAGATAATTAATTATGGAAATATGCTTATTGTGCAAGACATGTCGTAATATAACAAGATTAAGTCACATTGACAATCCTAAGAAATAAGAATCACTTGACTTGTAATAGTTTGTATAGTTTGTAAATATATTCTTTGAGTCTGTAAAAATGATTAAAAGACTAGACTGAAATATTTTTCTATGTACAAACATCAAGCTAAGGAATAAAACTCTAGAAGAAGATCTAGCCTGATCATGCCTCGGATTAAAGATACATAGCTTGAAGAAAAATAATGTTGTAGCTTGAAAAATATTATAAGTCAGATGTCAGATGTCGAGAAGTCACATATCAAGGAATATCGAGAAGTCATATCGAGAAGTGTTCAATCCTGTAGTGAAGTCATATCGAGATGGAAGCTATCGTGAAGTCTCTACAAGCTACCGATATCTCTATCGCAAAGTCATACCGAGAAGTGAGATATCGCAATGTGCTATCGAGAAGTCTAGTCTACCGTGAAATCATACTAGGAAGTCACTCATCTCACAAAGTCAAAAGGAGTACCGAGATCTCATATCGAGAAGTCAAGAAACTTGATATCGAGAACTCAATCTATGTACCAAGAAGTGACTTATCGAGAAGACTAAAGCTACCGTGATGTGGAGATATCGACAAGTTTTTTTATACCGCAATATAGACATCTCGGTAAAAGGATTTTATACTTAGAAGATCTCGATAGCAGTTTTATTTACATAATGCAACTATCATGAAGATTCTAAATTACCAGTCAGCAAACCATTTTATCATTAAAAAGGAAAGTCTACAAATGCAACTTGAAGAGTGCAAAGATCAAGAGTCAAGATGAACTGGACAAAGGAGTGTAGTAGCTCTGGAAGATTGTCTGTCAGATTTGTAGCGCTTAAAATAGAAATAGACAAAAGCTTTAAAAATCATGTTAGTCTATTTTTGTGCCATTCCTGTAAACTATGCATGCTATTCTATAAAGCATGACACCTGTCCTTTTTCTAGAGGTAACAAAACAGTCTAGAACTCTTTGTAATTCTTTCAAGTAGAAGCTAAGTTCTTAATATTCAAGAACTTAGATTTGTAGCACAACCTAGTTGATTTTGAATAAAATCAAGTGATTTTTGATAATTGTTTTATCTGTCGTTTACAGTTGATTAATTATCACTACAAACATACTTAATCTGTTAATTTCAACCAAGCCCAAAACACTTAACTTGATTTATTGAAAATAACTCGAAATTTAAAGAAAAATCAAGAAATATAAATTCATCCCCCCCTGTGTGCATTCTATACCTAACAAGTGGTATCAGAGCAGAATCTAAAAGTAAACAGATTAGATCTTGGAAGTATGAGTGCACAGAAACTTAGCATTATCAAGATACCTATCTTTGACAAAGGGAACTACATATTGTGGAAGAAAAAGATGATTATGTTCATCAAGATGGCTCATCCACTGTACCCTGAGATTTTAAGTCATGGAACTTTTATTCTTATGGTAAGGCTACCTGAAACAACTCAAGATGATGTTGTTGTTCCAGCTCAGTATATTTCAAAAGATCCATCTACGTACACTAAGCCAGAGAAAGAGAAGGTCTCACTAGACAGTGGCTTGCAACTCATCTTGCTTGAGTTTCTTGATAATGTTATGTACAACAACATTAATAATTGTGAGACAGCCAAACAAATATGGGAAAAAATAGAGGTCTAATATGAAGGTACTGAAAAGGTGAGATCAAACCAAAGACAAATTCTGGTCTCACAATATGAAGGTTTTATGACTAAACCAAAGAAAGGCATTATTGAAGTGTTTGAGAGATTCAATAAGCTGATAAATGAATTGTAATTACATAGAAGGTACCACACACTCTTCTTCTTTGAGATATTTAGCGTTGTATTTCATAGGATCAAGTACCATCACGCCCCATTCCTTCATAGAAAATACCATGAGACTCCAATTATTCTTATTCACGTTCGCGGGAACAAATATATAGTCCACCTTGTTAATTGGTGGACCTATCCCACAACTCTCCCAAATAACAAAGAAATGCATGGCCTTCACAGAATAAGGTTTTGAGTACTCCACCTTCTTCGCCAACTCCATAAAAAGTGGATTCATGAAGCAATAAGAAGGCATCCTCGGATACACCCCCGTTGCAGCTATGGCTTCCCCACGATCACGCAACAACCACTGCAAGAAACAGGTTATCACACAACAACCATAAAATTGTAAAATTTCAAAATGAAATAAAAAGAACAACATAAATGGAAGAAGGTTAAAGATTATACCATGTAGTCACATATGATCCTATCATCTAACCATCCTTTGGGTTGCAAAGTTTGCATAACAACTGTGTCCAAGGTCCACATAAGATCATGTATAATAGGAGCCCTCACAGGGAAACCTCCACATCCCCAATCCACCCTAATAACCTTCATCCTCTCCCACTTTAGCCTTTTATTTATCTCCCATTTCTCTTCCACGGAGTGGCGGACATCCATCTTTTTGGCCCTCGAAGAAGATGACGCTGATGCAAATAGAGATGCATGTGTAGGGGTCTATGACACGTGCTAAGATGACTGTGTCATATCAATGACATCGGGCTCAGATTCCCTCCAACTGTAGGCATCGCCTCGGGAGATAGATGATCATGCTGGAACAATGGAGATGTATATGCCGGATATCTAACATCCTGCATGAATCGACAGTACTGCTCCAAGAACATAGGGGCAATCCTCCCAAACTCCTGTTCATATAATGGAAAATGCTGGTAGCCATAGCCTGCAGACATGCCAACCCCTTCTGTATCTGCATAAAAATTTGTGAAATATAATCAGATGCTACTATAATGCAAGGGAAGATAAGGCCAAATAATATGGGAGTACAGGGGGAAATAATTATAAAAACCTTGAAAGGTCAATTGTATGGGAGTTGTTAAACCACACCCTGGTGCTGTACTGTGGCTCTAGCACTAGGTGTGGCTTCCTGACACGCATCTGTGTAATATTTGAGTACCACTGCATATAGCCTGTGTCATCAACTGAGTCTAACTACTGAGCCACTACAACCTCCGGGTGATGACTAAAACGGGTCCACTCACCAATCTCAGCAACCATATACCCCACCTATCATAGGGGATTGAACGGAATCATAGGCTTCCTATACTCTATCATGTTAACCGGTGACCGTGGGATACCATGTCTCAACCCGAACTGTCTCATCACCCTATCAGAATGTTGATACTCAACAACATCATAACATAGCACTGGAACCCTGACAAGACCAAAGAAATGAGCCTTCCAATCCTCAGAAGATATGTCATGATCCTCATCTGAATCCCAATCTACATCCGGATCTGAATCCTCCTCCACCTCGTGAAAGTGGGTATACGGAGTCCACACCACAATATCAGCTGCAACTTTATCAAACTCACCTCTATACTGTGGCAAACTATGATGAGGCGCCAATTTACTATCACGCCTACCACTACCTCGTTTCCTCTTAGCCGCAATAACAATCCCATCCTCGGGAACATCCCTATCCATATCATCATTAGGAACATCATCAGCTTTCCCCTTACCCTTCCCTTCATTTCCCCTACCCTTACCCATAACCTCATTCACCTCCCTCCCCTTCTTCCCGTAACCTCCTTTCTCGTCACATGTTTCCCCTTCACCTCCTTCCCCTTTTCCCATTCTTCCCCTTAGGCTCCTCCTCATCCACCTCCTCCTCCTCCTCCTCAGCAACCACCTCATCAACCGGCCTATCCCAGAACTCAACAATTTTATATGAATCCCTGGTATAATCGGGAAGAGATCTCCCAATCAAGAACCGCTCATATGCCCACAACTGCAACAACCACGTACAACAAGCAATCCTCTTCGCCCCCTTCTGTGCTGCATGCTCCAGCCCCCTGTATAAATATACCAGAACCGCAGAACCCCTAGACCGTATATGCACACCCCTAAGGCTGCGGAGATGTCTAATGTACCTCGGGTGCACCACATTCCTACTACCGGTAGGAAGCAAAACAGAATCAACAACCATGAGCAAGTATCCTGTGTGTGGATAGCAATCCTCCTTGGATCAGGACCCGGATCAGCCCTCACATACCTCTGATACAATCACGTGTACTTTATGCCGGCTCTGATGAATGCCACCTTCACTTCCGCTTCAGTCAACAGCTCAAACCAATGCCTAGCAAAGTACCCCCACGCTACTCTCAAGACCGTCGCCAACTATCGAACGTCCGGCAATTGGTAAACCCAATATATTAAAACTATTTGAATATTATTACTTAAATAATATTCCCATAAAGAATAATCTTTATAAAAATAATTGAAGTAGAAGTTTTAAAACTCATACTTGAAATGAATATTAAACAACCAAAGATATACTTATACGAAGTACGATCTTTATTTGAATAATCGAAAATAAGTTTGATTATCGAAACATTATTCTTTAATAAAATAAAGAATATTATTTAGTAAATAAGCGGAGGCATAAGTCCTCGAATGAATATTTAAAATAATATTCATTAAATAGAATAAATGGAGTCATAAGTCCTCGAATGAATATTCAAAATAATATTCATTAAATAAAATAAACCGAGTCATAAGTCCTCGAATGAATATTCAAAATAATATTCATTAATAAAATAAAGTTATCGAATAAACCTTATTCGATTAATAGTTTTGAAAACTATATATATATATACTCGGGAACATCGACTCCCGGTTTTAGAAAATGTTCGCCTTTGGGTCCCTTATACTAAGGGTATACGCAACTACTGCTTATCTCTAGCATAGGTATTATGCAACTTATAAGCATTTGAATCAACAATTAGATATCAAGATTACGAAACAGACATGCATATATACCATATTAGCATGCTCCAATATATCACAAAATTTTCTAATAACAATCATGCACTTATCACAAGATAATGCATATACATATATTTACATCACAACAACAGTATAACGGGTAGAAAACTTGCCTGAGTGCTCCCGGATAGACTTAAGCTTAGAGTGGGTCCGATAACCTATGAACAACAACATAAGTCGAAATTAAACCCCGGTCGCTTAAGAAACTAGACTTTAACCAATTGAACCCTAACGTTTGCTTATGGTCATTTCTACGCTTAACAAATCACATAAGTCGTTCGAGTACCCTCGGCTCCACCATTTTTAATAAATTAACCGTTACGAATTTTAAGGTGACGCTTTCGCGAATACCCTACCAACTGTCTAGTACACTTTACATAATTGTTTCATACTCCAATTAGTCATTTAAGGGCCTTAACCAAGGTTTCAAAGTAAGGCGAGGGGTAATGGTTCGGTCGCAAAATGCCGTACTTAAAAACGGTCGTTTCTCCTAAACCGTACATCGGATTTAAGCGAACCACATATCAAAACAAAGCTCGTAACATGAACTATCTAATCATGGTAATGGTCAAAACCTAATAGTGAGTTCACGGGTCCTGATGTTAAGAACAAAAGCAGTCTAAGGTAAATCGGGCATTATGACGTTTATGTTTACGCAATTTCTAATTTAATTAACACTCTAAATTATCATCAATTCACTCACAACCACCAATACAACAATATTCAACCATCATACTACAAACTCAGTTCCAACTCCATGTTTTACCAATTTATCCAACCAATCAAAGACCCAATATTCAAAACCAATACAAATCCACCAAAACTACTTATAATCAAAGATCAAGCCTTAATACTAACAATGCTTCAATAAAACTTAATGGAATCATAAAATCAAAGCTAGGGTTTCAAGTTGATACCTTCCTTGGTAGGTGTTAAGTTTCTAGGAAGCCTTAGAGATCCTTAATCTAACCTCCTACAAGCTTGATCTTTCCAAAGAAATCAAGAACACAAAGTTAGGTTTTGAAGTTTCTAAAAGTCCAATTTAAAGAACTGTAAAAATCAGGGTCTTACCATACTTATTTGGATGAGACTTGTGAACAAGAGTTGTAGGCCATCTCAATACCTTTCCAACGAGCTATAGAACACAACATTTGAGTGAGTATTGAAGGAGATATGGTAGTTTTAAGTTTCTGCTCTGGTTTTGGCCGAGAGCAAGGGAAGAAAAAGTGAAGTAAAAATGTTTCTAGTTTGATTAAATGATTTGTGTGGTGTTTAGCTTGGTTACTTCCTTTTGTTGTTAATTAGATTGTTACCATGGTAAAAATTGTGTGGCTCACAATCAACCAACCAATCCCTCCATTTGTGATGCTTATGTCACCATGCCTATGTCATCTTTCTCATGTCATCCCCTTACACTTATCTTCTTCTTGTTGGTGTGATGACATCATCATCCACTAACCTCTTTGATTAACCCCTAATTACTTGGCTAATGACCGCTTATCTGTTATACGGTTCGCTTAACTTTCGTTCTCGTTTATCATTTGAGGGATCATACCTAGGATCTTATTATTTAGGTTCCCCTAAACCTTTCTCAATATTTTATATTCCTTTTATGATCCTCTCTAAAAATCCTTGAATTTAAATCCTTTTTATCATGTTACCTTATACTCAATTCTTTCGGTATCTGGTGGATTTTCGGGAAAAATCAAAGTGTTCGGATTTGGATTCTAACGATCTTTACATACACTTATATACCATATAGAGTACTAATAAGACCTCAGAATATCAATAAAAGAACTGCTACATTGTTTGACATGAAAAGTTTTCTTATTCATCATAATCAGCAAAATCACTATTTATCAGGGTTTCAAAAATTCCAAAAATTGGGGTTATTACAGAGAATTTCAATCTTGTCATTCACCCCCGCCCTCTGCCTAGTTTTTGGTTCCATGTTTTCTAACAGCATAAATAATAATTTTTTTTAATATTTTTGAATTTAAAATCTAAATATTAGAAGTTGTGTAATAATAATAACTCGTAAATGGTTTCTTAAATAAAAAAATATTTGTATACCAAAAAATATTGAATTTGAATCAATTATTTTTTCCATGGCATTATTCCTTTTCTATTTAATGTTTTATAAAATTATTTACCGCTTTTATAAAAAAATAATAAATAACATATTTTATTTTAGCATGTGTTATAAATAACTAATAATTAAAAATATCAAACATTTTACTTTTATTTGTTATTATAATTAGTTGTACTATGTTTGTTTCGCATATACAAAATATTCAATTTTGGCTCCAACCATTATTTGTTTAATTATTTTTTCATCTATTGATATAGATGATGAATACACAGTCCATATCTAATCTCATAATCACTCTTTTTATTATAAATATAATATTAATTATTGAAGTATGATAAATGACCCATTACATAGAGGATGAGAAAGATGTAACTAAGCAGCCTTACAACAACACATGTTATGAGGAGGTTCGCCGGCTTCATGGTCACAAAAACCAGCATCATATCCCATACCCATGCAAAATTTGATACAATGATCCTCATCTGAGATACCTTGACAAGGTCTTAAACAAAATGGCATATCATCCTTCATTTGTAAAGCTAACTTCACATCCTTCAGTCCTGCGACTTTGTTTTCAACACCTACATTAAATTTCATTTGATATAATTAGAATTGTACTTAAATTAATGTATATTTATTTGACAAAATATGTTGGAATGATAATTTTCATTTTACCAAAATTAAGGAGAAGCATAAGAATAGTAATTTCAACTAACAGGCATTTAACTAAAGTAGATATGCTAGATGTAGCCATTGTATGTAATTGAAATACATGATCTTAGACTCAGACTCTTAATATATACTATATGATTATACAATATGGATGTATATAGATAAGATAAGAGTATTTAGATCTTTTTATGAATAAAAAGTCATTGGTATTTAATTAGGATTTTGATATATCCATAAAAATCTCTTGTTATCTAATAAACGTTTTGAAATCTTTGAAAAATGAGATATTATATTATTTAATCAAATACTATATGTGTCCTTCCACATTCTTTCTATATGTGCAAACTTCATACTTATTATACATTCCTATATTTATACAATTCGGCATACTTATTAACACGTATCCATCTTTATATACTTGGCTCTCTTCATATATATATTGGGAGATGATCAAATAGAAATTCATATTAGGATATAAACCAGAACTAATTTAAGATACACATTTAATCTAATCTAATAGCCCCCTTAGAGGCACCACACACAATTAAGATACACCCTCCCGTACACAATCTAATCTAATCCCTTCGTTCTTAATTTGATTTTCCCACCAATTAGTGAACCATTTTTCAAATCTAACTTCACCACAATTTTTCATCTTCTAACGATCAGTTTGCATACCATATATGATATATTACGGCGAATTCCATTTTCTGGAGACCTTCATATAAATATATTTAATAAAACTAGTGATTTTAGTGATTTTAAAATATAAATTTGTGATTTTTATAGTAAAAATTTGTGATTTCTCTAATATAAATTAGTAATTGAATTTCGATCTGGTAACAGTAATATAAATTTGTGATTATTTTTGAAGTCACTGGAATATAAGACATGTGGTATGCAAATTAATCATTGAGAGATGGAGAATAATGTGGCGATGTTAGATTTAAAAAAAAGGTTCACCAATCGATAGGAAAAATCAAATTTAAAACGAGGAATAAAGACATGTATTAAAGGCAGTGGTTGTAATTTGAGATGCGGAGAGCAACGGTGATGATGTTACAGTAGCATGACGTATGTAAATTGTCTATAATTTCATTTATATATATATATATATATCTTAATATTAAAACATCTTTAATATAAACCCATCTTTTATGATTGTATTTTCAAAGGTTAAATTAAATAAAGAACCTATTCTAATTAAATTAAATATAACTATTTTAATTTAAACACATCTCTGGAACTTCTTTTAACAAATCTATAGGACCTACTTATTTAAGGGATTAATTATAAAATTATATACATATATACTACTATTATAAGCATGACATCCTCTATTTGGTATTTGTTGGTTGGTTGTTTAAAACGGTACAATCCTCTATTTACTAGTGATCGAGTTGATTGGTAGAGAATCCAAACATTAGGTTGCTCTTCCTTCAAGTGACCGGCTAGATAGTCGCAGTCTTATAGTCTTCACAACAATATCATTAACCTTGAAATAATTTATAATCTTAAGAAAATTTCTCAAGTGAGCATTAGGATGTTCTGTAGAAAGACCATGAAATTTGTTGTCTCTGATAGCTTGCATTGTAGCTGAATCGACATAAAAGTTATTTGCAGCAATGTCGAGCCTTGCAATACTAGAGTGAATGCCATTGAAAGAAGGCTTTAAGTAAAGAATAATGTAATGTAATACGTAATAAAGAAACTGTAACTCAACACAAGATGAAAGACATGTAAACAATATTAATAATGAAGCACATGAATCCTGAAGATAGAAGATTGGATAAATACAAAATATCAAAATATGGAATTAAATATAGAGTCGCGAAAGAAGTTCATTAATAAGTTCAATACATATCCATATATCAATCGCTACAATAAGTAAAGTCCTACACTGACATATCTCTACAAATATATCCTCCTTTGATATCTCCTGATTTCCATCTTGACTGATACTGATGTAAATAAATACTGATGATAAATACTGATGATAAATGATTATGACATCACCTCTTTCAAACTCTGATATCAAATACTGATGGCAAACTCTGATAGCTAAATAGGGGTATCATCAATTTTTTCTAACAATCTCCCCCAACTTGTGCATTATGAAAATATGTACAAGTTTATGATTTATGATGTGAAAAATGTGTAAATGCAAAAATGCTAACAAATGTTCAATCTTAAAGTCAGTGTTTCAAACTTTAAATTCAGTCTTCAACCTTGGCAAATTCATTAGCATCATCAAAGAATTTTTTGAGTAGATTCTCTTCAAGAACATTCAGATACATCTTCATTCTCGGTTTGATATCTTTGAGCTCTTCTGTAGATTCATCATTCTGAAAGATAGCAGCTCTGAGATGATTGAAAAATAAAAACTAGCAGCGTAAATAATTTCGTAAAGTTATTGACATATATCTTCAATTGATACCATTATTGATAATAAAGAAAATTGTTTGTGATTTTTTTGAAAATTTATTTGAAAATGTATTTAAAAAGTTAAATTTGCATTTGATTTTAAGGAAATTA
The DNA here is from genome assembly GCF_009905375.1 of Apium graveolens. Taxonomy (NCBI): domain Eukaryota; kingdom Viridiplantae; phylum Streptophyta; class Magnoliopsida; order Apiales; family Apiaceae; genus Apium; species Apium graveolens. The sequence goes on from NC_133655.1 coordinate 233,642,513, forward strand.
GAATAACAAAATTCAAAAATGACTTAATTTTTTTAAGGCATAACACTATGCATAGGGTATGATGTCGAGATTTAGATATGACATTGTGAGTCCTGGAATTTTTTTAAATTTTTTTTAAGACTCCATACAAGGAGTAATTTCGAGTCTTAGACTCAATACAATAGAAGTGTTTTCGAGTCGTAGTTAATACTTAAATTTTTTTTAAGTTCACTCGCATACGAGGTGTGTCGAGCCTTAAAACTATCTTACAATTTTTCACCAAGTACCCTTTTAAGGAAATAACTGTCGAGTATTAATTAAGCTTCACAGTGTACTGGTCGTCGAGTCTTAGGCCACCCCACTACCAAACTTGTCAAGTCTTGGATTAATTTATAGAAATTAATTAATTCCCACATAATAGAGTACGTGTCGAGCCTTAGACATGGTATATAGTAACAAATGTCGAGCCTTGGCATGAGACTTAGCAGTTTTTATTGTTGATGGCTATTATTTATTTTTCATTCATTCGGAAAAAGAGCAATATACACACCTATCCAGAGTGATAGGCCCCAATAAAGAATCAAGAAGATCCAAAGTGATTCCTCACCTATCCTGTCCGGGGCATAGTTGAACGCTCGAGTATAGATTCCCTATGCTCGTGTGAACAGACGGCCCGTAGATCTAAAAGGATCCATCCAGAGGCCTGACCGGATATCGTTTGTCCACAAATTAAACAAAAAGTTGGTTTTTAGTAGTAGTTCATGAGACCTCGAATTCCCACGTTCCAGCGTGCATTATACCAACGGGTCCCGCCCCCAACTCTAGCTGAGAAGTTGAGTTACCCTTCTTTCTTTTTTTTCATAAAAAGAATAGAATAAAGAAAGAGATCGTCTATATACATACACAAGTCGAGCTTTGGATCAAATTTTTTTCCTTTATCAATAAAGAAACTTCACCCAAATTTCTTGAGAGTCATATATATTAAAGCCCATAATTGCAGGCGCAACTCTCTTTTAACACCAAAATATGTCGATTTGGTTAGAGTCTTAAGGATTTGATTCTTCGATATAATCTAACTTTAGGCTAAATTCACATTTGTGTTTCAAATTCCTTGAAGTATGACATATTTGAATTTCACTACGATCCGATGAGTTTGATTTTTCATGTTTGGTTTGTTATTTTATTATATGATCTGTCAAGTAAAAATTTGTTTAATTTTAATTCTAGAATTACCATACATTTATAAAAAATTGGTTATAATTTTGTGATTAAGAAATATATTTTTGTCTTTTTTAAAAACAATCGTACCAAAAATGAATGTTTTTATAAGTGGGTTTGTTTTCTAAATGAACATACGATTGTTAGCTTTGTCTTAATAGCCAAAACTCAGTTAAATGTCGATTTGCTTCGTTACATTCATTACAATTCTTATGTCTTTAATAACGAAACTAAACTTGGCATTGAGTTTTATGTAGGTGATGAAGTTATCAAGGTTTCTGAAGATGACTTGAATGAATATTTGCATCTGCCCAGATTTAACTTTGATGAAATACCAGATGTTGCGAATTTTCTTAGCTTTTTCCGAGAGGTTAGAGCCACACTTGAAGATGGTGAAATACCTAGATATTTCTAGAAAACCGACTTGCCCGAGGAAAGGAATATGTTCTTCACAATCATATCATACTTTTTTTCAGCAAAAACAGGTGGATGAAGCAGCCCCTTTACACTAGTTCAACAAATTGGTGTTGTTGTTACTCATAACCAGATAATTAATTATGGAAATATGCTTATTGTGCAAGACATGTCGTAATATAACAAGATTAAGTCACATTGATAATCCTAAGAAATAAGAATCACTTGACTTGTAATAGTTTGTATAGTTTGTAAATATATTCTTTGAGTCTGTAAAAATGATTAAAAGACTAGACTGAAATATTTTTCTATGTACAAACATCAAGCTAAGGAATAAAACTCTAGAAGAAGATCTAGCCTGATCATGCCTCGGATTAAAGATACATAGCTTGAAGAAAAATAATGTTGTAGCTTGAAAAATATTATAAGTTAGATGTCAGATGTCGAGAAGTCACATATCAAGGAATATCGAGAAGTCATATCGAGAAGTGTTCAATCCTGTAGTGAAGTCATATCGAGATGGAAGCTATCGTGAAGTCTCTACAAGCTACCGATATCTCTATCGCAAAGTCATACCGAGAAGTGAGATATCGCAATGTGCTATCGAGAAGTCTAGTCTACCGTGAAATCATACTAGGAAGTCACTCATCTCACAAAGTCAAAAGGAGTACCGAGATCTCATATCGAGAAGTCAAGAAACTTGATATCGAGAACTCAATCTATGGACCGAGAAGTGACTTATCGAGAAGACTAAAGCTACCGTGATGTGGAGATATCGACAAGTTTTTTTATACCGCAATATAGACATCTCGGTAAAAGGATTTTATACTTAGAAGATCTCGATAGCAGTTTTATTTACATAATGCAACTATCATGAAGATTCTAAATTACCAGTCAGCAAACCATTTTATCATTAAAAAGGAAAGCCTACAAATGCAACTTGAAGAGTGCAAAGATCAAGAGTCAAGATGAACTGGACAAAGGAGTGTAGCAGCTCTGGAAGATTGTCTGTCAGATTTGTAGCGCTTAAAATAGAAATAGACAAAAGCTTTAAAAATCATGTTAGTCTATTTTTGTGCCATTCCTGTAAACTATGCATGCTATTCTATAAAGCATGACACCTGTCCTTTTTCTAGAGGTAACAAAACAGTCTAGAACTCTTTGTAATTCTTTCAAGTAGAAGCTAAGTTCTTAATATTCAAGAACTTAGATTTGTAGCACAACCTAGTTGATTTTGAATAAAATCAATTGATTTTTGATAATTGTTTTATCTGTCTTTTATAGTTGATTAATTATCACTACAAACATACTTAATCTGTTAAGTTCAACCAAGCCCAAAACACTTAACTTGATTTATTGAAAATAACTCGAAATTTAAAGAAAAATCAAGAAATATAAATTCATCCCCCCCTGTGTGCATTCTATACCTAACAAGTGGTATCAGAGCAGAATCTAAAAGTAAACAGATTAGATCTTGGAAGTATGAGTGCACAGAAACTTAGCATTATCAAGATACCTATCTTTGACAAAGGGAACTACATATTGTGGAAGAAAAAGATGATTATGTTCATCAAGATGGCTCATCCACTGTACCCTGAGATTTTAAGTCATGGACCTTTTATTCTTATGGTGAGGCTACCTGAAACAACTCAAGATGATGTTGTTGTTCCAGCTCAGTATATTTCAAAAGATCCATCTACGTACACTAAGCCAGAGAAAGAGAAGGTCTCACTAGACAGTGGCTTGCAACTCATCTTGTTTGAGTCTCTTGATAATGTTATGTACAACAACATTAATAATTGTGAGACAGCCAAGCAAATATGGGAAAAATAGAGGTCTTATATGAAGGTACTGAAAAGGTGAGATCAAACCAAAGACAAATTCTGGTCTCACAATATGAAGGTTTTATGGCTAAACCAAAGAAAGGCATTATTGAAGTGTTTGAGAGATTCAATAAGCTGATAAATGAATTGTAATTACATGGAAGGTACCGCGCACTCTTCTTCTTCGAGATATTTAGCGTTGTATTTCATAGGATCAAGTACCATCACGCCCCATTCCTTCACAGAAAATACCATGAGACTCCAATTATTCTTATTCACGTTCGCGGGAACAAATATATAGTCCACCTTGTTAATTGGTGGACCTATCCCACAACTCTCCCAAATAACAAAGAAATGCATGGCCTTCACAGAATAAGGTTTTGAGTACTCCACCTTCTTCGCCAACTCCATAAAAAGTGGATTCATGAAGCAATAAGAAGGCATCCTCGGATACACCCCCGTTGCAGCTATGGCTTCCCCACGATCACGCAACAACCACTGCAAGAAACAGGTTATCACACAACAACCATAAAATTGTAAAATTTCAAAATGAAATAAAAAGAACAACATAAATGGAAGAAGGTTAAAGATTATACCATGTAGTCACATATGATCCTATCATCTAACCATCCATTGGGTTCCAAAGTTTGCATAACAACTGTGTCCAAGGTCCACATAAGATCATGTATAATAGGAGCCCTCACAGGGAAACTTCCACATCCCCAATCCACCCTAATAACCTTCATCCTCTCCCACTTTAGCCTCTTATTTATCTCCCATTTCTCTTCCACGGAGTGGCGGACATCCATCTTTTTGGCCCTCGAAGAAGATGATGTTGATGCAAATAGAGATGCATGTGTAGGGGTCTATGACACCTGCTAAGATGACTGTGTCATATCAATGACATCGGGCTTAGATTCCCTCCAACTGTAGGCATCGCCTCGGGAGATAGATGAACATGCTGGAACAATGGAGATGTATATGTCGGATATCTAACATCCTGCATGAATCGACAGTACTGCTCCAAGAACATAGGGGCAATCCTCCCAAACTCCTGTTCATACTCATCGAAAATGCTGGTAGCCATAGCCTGCAGACATGCCAACCCCTTCTGTATCTACATAAAAATTTGTGAAATATAATCAGATGCTACTATAATGCAAGGGAAGACAAGGCCAAATAATATGGGAGTACAGGGGGAAACAATTATAAAAACCTTGAAAGGTCAATTGTATGGGAGTTATTAAACCACTCCCTGGTGTTGTACTGTGGCTCTAGCACTAGGTGTGGCTTCCTGACACGCATCTGTGTAATGTTTGAGTACCACTGCATATAGCCTGTGTCATCAACTGAGTCTAACTACTGAGCCACTACAACCTCCGGGTGATGACTAAAACGGGTCCACTCACCAATCTCAGCAACCATATACCCCACCTATCATAGGGGATTGAACGGAATCATAGGCCTCCTATACTCTATCATGTTAACCGGTGACCGTGGGATACCATGTCTCAACCCGAACTGTCTCATCACCCTATCAGAATGTTGATACTCAACAACATCATAACATAGCACTGGAACCCTGACAAGACCAAAGAAATGAGCCTTCCAATCCTCAGCAGATATGTCATGATCCTCATCTGAATCCCAATCTACATCCGGATCCGAATCCTCCTCCACCTCGTGAAAGTGGGTATACGGAGTCCACACCACAATATCAGCTGCAACTTTATCAAACTCACCTCTATACTGTGGCAAACTATGATGAGGCGCCAATTTACTATCACGCCTACCACTACCTCGTTTCCTCTTAGCCGCAATAACAATCCCATCCCCGGGAACATCCCTATCCATAGCATCATTAGGAACATCATCAGCTTTCCCCTTACCCTTCCCTCCATTTCCCCTACCCTTACCCCTAACCTCATTCACCTCCCTCCCCTTCTTCCCATAACCTCCTTTCCCGTCACATGCTTCCCCTTCACCTCCTTCACCTTTTACCATTCTTCCCCTTAGGCTCCTTCTCATCCACCTCCTCCTCCTCCTCCTCAGCAACCACCTCATCAACCGGCCTATCCCAGAACTCAACAATTTTATATGAATCCCTGGTATAATCATGAAGAGATCTCCCAATCAAGAACCGCTCATATGCCCACAACTGCAACAACCACGTACAACAAGCAATCCTCTTCGCCCCCTTCTGTGCTGCATTCTCCAGCCCCCTGTATAAATATACCAGAACCGCAGAACCCCTAGACCGTATATGCACACCCCTAAGGTTGCGGAGATGTCTAATGTACCTCGGGTGCACCACATTCCTACTACCGGTAGGAAGCAAAACAGAATCAACAACCATGAGCAAGTATCCTGTGTGTGGATAGCAATCCTCCTTGGATCAGGACCCGGATCAGCCCTCACATACCTCTGATACAATCACGTGTACTTTATGCCGGCTCTGATGAATGCCACCTTCACTTCCGCTTCAGTCAACAGCTCAAACCAATGGCTAGCAAAGTACCCCCACGCTACTCTCAAGACCGTCGCCAACTATCGAACGTCCGGCAATTGGTAAACCCAATATATTAAAACTATTTGAATATTATTACTTAAATAATATTCCCATAAAGAATAATCTTTATAAAAATAATTGAAGTAGAAGTTTTAAAACTCATACTTGAAATGAATATTAAACAACCAAAGATATACTTATACGAAGTACGATCTTTATTTGAATAATCAAAAATAAGTTTGATTATCGAAACATTATTCTTTAATAAAATAAAGAATATTATTTAGTAAATAAGCGGAGGCATAAGTCCTCGAATGAATATTTAAAATAATATTCATTAAATAGAATAAATGGAGTCATAAGTCCTCGAATGAATATTCAAAATAATATTCACTAAATAAAATAAACCGAGTCATAAGTCCTCGAATGAATATTCAAAATAATATTCATTAATAAAATAAAGTTATCGAATAAACCTTATTTGATTAATAGTTTTGAAAACTATATATATATATATACTCGGGAACATCGACTCCCGGTTTTAGAAAATGTTCGCCTTTGGGTCCCATATACTAAGGGTATACGCAACTACTGCTTATCTCTAGCATAGGTATTATGCAACTTATAAGCATTTGAATCAACAATTAGATATCAAGATTACGAAACAGACATGCATATATACCATATTAGCATGCTCCAATATATCGCAAAATTTTCTAATAACAATCATGCACTTATCACAAGATAATGCATATACATATATTTAAATCACAACAACAGTATAATGGGTAGAAAACTTGCCTGAGTGCTCCCGGATAGACTTAAGCTTAGAGTGGGTCCGATAACCTATGAACAACAACATAAGTCGAAATTAAACCCCGGTCGCTTAAGAAACTAGACTTTAACCAATTGAACCCTAACGTTTGTTTATGGTCATTTCTACGCTTAACAAATCACATAAGTCGTTCGAGTACCCTCGGCTCCACCATTTTTAATAAATTAACCGTTACGAATTTTAAGGCGACACTTTCGCGAATACCCTACCAACTGCCTAGTACACTTTACATAATTGTTTCATACTCCAATTAGTCATTTAACGGCCTTAACCAAGGTTTCAAAGTAAGGCGAGGGGTAATGGTTTGGTCGCAAAACGCCGTACTTAAAAACGGTCGTTTCTCCTAAACCGTACATCGGATTTAAGCGAACCACATATCAAAACAAAGCTCGTAACATGAACTATCTAATCATGGTAATGGTCAAAACCTAACAGTGAGTTCACGGGTCCTGATGTTAAGAACAAAAGCAGTCTAAGGTAAATCGGGCATTATGACGTTTATGTTTACGCGATTTCTAATTTAATTAACACTCTAAATTATCATCAATTCACTCAAAACCACCAATACAACAATACTCAACCATCATACTACAAACTCAGTTCCAACTCCATGTTTTACCAATTTATCCAACCAATCAAAGACCCAATATTCAAAACCAATACAAATCCACCAAAACTACTTATAATCAAAGATCAAGCCTTAATACTAACAATGCTTCAATAAAACTTAATGGAATCATAAAATCAAAGCTAGGGTTTCAAGTTGATACCTTCCTTGGTAGGTGTTAAGTTGCTAGGAAGCCTTAGAGATCCTTAATCTAACCTCCTACAAGCTTGATCTTTCCAAAGAAATCAAGAACACAAAGTTAGGTTTTGAAGTTTCTAAAAGTCCAATTTAAAGAACTGTAAAAATGAGGGTCTTCCCATACTTATTTGGATGAGACTTGTGAACAGGAGTTGTAGGCCATCTCAATACCTTTCCAACGAGCTATAGAACACAATATTTGAGTGAGTATTGAAGGAGATATGGTAGTTTTAAGTTTATGCTTTGGTTTTGGCCGAGAGCAAGGGAAGAAAAAGTAAAGTAAAAATGTTTCTAGTTTGATTAAATGATTTGTGTGGTGTTTAGCTTGGTTACTTCCTTTTGTTGTTAATTAGATTGTTACCATGGTAAAAATTGTGTGGCTCACAATCAACCAACCAATCCCTCCATTTGTGATGCTTATGTCACCATGCCTATGTCATCTTTTTCATGTCATCCCCTTACACTTATCTTCTTCTTGTTGGTGTGATGACATCATCATCCACTGACCTCTTTGATTAAGCCCTAATTACTTGGCTAATGACCGCTTATCTGTTATACGGTTCGCTTAACTTTCGTTCTCGTTTATCACTCAGATCATACCGAGGATCTTATTACTTAGGTTCCCCTAAACCTCTCTCAATATTTTATATTCCTTTTATGATCCTCTCTAAAAATCCTTAAATTTAAATCTTTTTTATCATGTTATCTTATACTCAATTCTTTCGGTATCTGGTGGATTTTCGGGAAAAATCAAAGTGTTCGGATTTGGATTCTAACGATCTTTACATACACTTATATACCATATAGAGTACTAATAAGACCTCAGAATATCAATAAAAGAACTGCTACATTGTTTGGCATGAAAAGTTTTCTTATTCATCATAATCAGCAAAATCACTATTCATCAGGGTTTCAAAAATTCCAAAAATTGGGGTTATTACAGAGAATTTCAATCTTGTCATTCACCCCCGCCCTCTGCCTAGTTTTTGGTTCCATGTTTTCTAACAGCATAAATAATAATTTTTTTTAATATTTTTGAATTTAAAATCTAAATATTAGAAGTTGTGTAATAATAATAACTCGTAAATGGTTTCTTAAATAAAAAAATATTTGTATACCAAAAAATATTGAATTTGAATCAATTATTTTTTCCATGGCATTATTCCTTTTCTATTTAATGTTTTATAAAATTATTTACCGCTTTTATAAAAAAATAATAAATAACATATTTTATTTTAGCATGTGTTATAAACAACTAATAATTAAAAATATCAAACATTTTACTTTTGTTTGTTATTATAATTAGTTGTACTATGTTTGTTTCGCATATACAAAATATTCAATTTTGGCTCCAACCATCATCTGTTTAATTATTTTTTCATCTATTGATATAGATGATGAATACACAGTCCATATCTAATCTCATAATCACTCTTTTTATTATAAATATAATATTAATTATTGAAGTATGATAAATGACCCATTACATAGAGGATGAGAAAGATGTAACTAAGCAGCCTTACAACAACACATGTTATGAGGAGGTTCGCCGGCTTCATGGTCACAAAAACCAGCATCATATCCCATACCCATGCAAAATTTCATACAATGATCCTCATCTGAGATACCTTGACAAGGTCTTAAACAAAATGGCATATCATCCTTCATTTGTAAAGCTAACTTCACATCCTTCAGTCCTGCGACTTTGTTTTCAACACCTACATTAAATTTCATTTGATATAATTAGAATTGTACTTAAATTAATGTATATTTATTTGACAAAATATGTTGGAATGATAATTTTCATTTTACCAAAATTAAGGAGAAGCATAAGAATAGTAATTTCAACTAACAGGCATTTAACTAAAGTAGATATGCTAGATGTAGCCATTGTATGTAATTGAAATACATGATCTTAGACTCAGACTCTTAATATATACTATATGATTATACAATATGGATGTATATAGATAAGATAAGAGTATTTAGATCTTTTTATGAATAAAAAGTCATTGGTATTTAATTAGGATTTTGATATATCCATAAAAATCTCTTGTTATCTAATAAACGTTTTGAAATCTTTGAAAAATGAGATATTATATTATTTAATCAAATACTATATGTGTCCTTCCACATTCTTTCTATATGTGCAAACTTTATACTTATTATACATTCCTATATTTATACAATTCGGCATACTTATTAACACGTATCCATCTTTATATACTTGGCTCTCTTCATATATATATTGGGAGATGATCAAATAAAAATTAATATTAGGATATAAATCAGAACTAATTTAAGATACACATTTAATCTAATCTAATAGCCCCCTTAGAGGCACCACACGCAATTAAGATACACCCTCCCGTACACAATCTAATCTAATCCCTTCGTTCTTAATTTGATTTTCCCACCAATTAGTGAACCATTTTTCAAATCTAACTTCACCACAGTTTTTCATCTTCTAATGATCAGTTTGCATACCAGATGTGATATATTACGGCGAATTCCATTTTCTGGAGACCTTCATATAAATATATTTAATAAAACTAGTGATTTTAGTGATTTTAAAATATAAATTTGTGATTTTTATAGTAAAAATTTGTGATTTCTCTAATATAAATTAGTAATTGAATTTCGATCTGGTAACAGTAATATAAATTTGTGATTATTTTTGAAGTCACTGGAATATAAGACATGTGGTATGCAAATTAATCATTGAGAGATGGAGAATAATGTGGCGATGTTAGATTTAAAAAAACGGTTCACCAATCGATAGGAAAAATCAAATTTAAAACGACGAATAAAGACATGTATTAAAGGCGGTGGTTGTAATTTGAGATGCGGAGAGCAACGGTGATGATGTTACAGTAGCATGACGTATGTAAATTATCTATAATTTCATTTATATATATATATATCTTAATATTAAAACATCTTTAATATAAACCCATCTTTTATGATTGTATTTTCATAGGTTAAATTAAATAAAGAACCTATTCTAATTAAATTAAATATAACTATTTTAATTTAAACACATCTCTGGAACTTCTTTTAACAAATCTATAGGACCTACTTATTAAGGGATTAATTATAAAATTATATACATATATACTACTATTATAAGCATGACATCCTCTATTTGGTATTTGTTGGTTGGTTGTTTAGAACGGTACAATCCTCTATTTACTAGTGATAGAGTTGATTGGTAGAGAATCCAAACATTAGGTTGCTCTTCCTTCAAGTGACCGGCTAGATAGTCGCAGTCTTATAGTCTTCACAACAATATCATTAACCTTGAAATAATTTACAATCTTAAGAAAATTTCTCAAGTGAGCATTAGGATGTTCAGTAGAAAGACCATGAAATTTGTTGTCTCTGATAGCTTGCATTGTAGCTGAATCGACATAAAAGTTATTTGCAGCAATGTCGAGCCTTGCAATACTAGAGTGAATGCCATTGAAAGAAGGCTTTAAGTAAAGAATAATATAATACGTAATACGTAATAAAGAAACTGTAACTCAACACAAGATGAAAGACATGTAAACAATATTAATAATGAAGCACATGAATCCTGAAGATAGAAGATTGGATAAATACAAAATATCAAAACATGGAATTAAATATAGAGTCACGAAAGAAGTTCATTAATAAGTTCAATACATATCCATATATCAATCGCTACAATAAGTAAAGTCCTACACTGACATATCTCTACAAATATATCCTCCTTTGATATCTCCTGATTTCCATCTTGACTGATACTGATGTAAATAAATACTGATGATAAATGATTATGACATCACCTCTTTCAAACTCTGATATCAAATACTGATGGCAAACTCTGATAGCTAAATAGTGGTATCATCAATTTTTTCTAACAATCTCCCCCAACTTGTGCATTATGAAAATATGTACAAATTTATGATTGATGATGTGAAAAATGTGTAAATGCAAAAATGCTAACAAATGTTCAATCTTAAAGTCAGTGTTTCAAACTTTAAATTCAGTCTTCAACCTTGGCAAATTCATTAGCATCATCAAAGAATTTTTTGAGTAGATTCTCTTCAAGAACATTCAGATACATCTTCATTCTCGGTTTGATATCTTTGAGCTCTTCTGTAGATTCATCATTCTGAAAGATAGCAGCTCTGAGATGATTGAAAAATAAAAACTAGCAGCGTAAATAATTTCGTAAAGTTATTGACATATATCTTCAATTGATACCATTATTGATAATAAAGAAAATTGTTTGTGATTTTTTTGAAAATTTATTTAAAAATGTATTTAAAAAGTTAAATTTTCATTTGATTTTAAGGAAATTAGAATAACAAAATTCAAAAATGACTTAATTTTTTTAAGGCATAACACTATGCATAGGGTATGATGTCGAGATTTAGATATGACATTGTGAGTCCTGGAATTTTTTTAAATTTTTTTTAAGACTCCATACAAGGAGTAATTTCGAGTCTTAGACTCAATACAATAGAAGTGATTTCGAGTCGTAGTTAATACTTAAATTTTTTTTAAGTTCACTCGCATACGAGGTGTGTCGAGCCTTAAAACTATCTTACAATTTTTCACCAAGTACCCTTTTAAGGAAATAACTGTCGAGTATTAATTAAGCTTCACAGTGTACTGGTCGTCGAGTCTTAGGCCACCCCACTACCAAACTTGTCAAGTCTTGGATTAATTTATAGAAATTAATTAATTCCCACATAATAGAGTACGTGTCGAGCCTTAGACATGGTATATAGTAACAAATGTCGAGCCTTGGCATGAGACTTAGCAGTTTTTATTATTGATGGCTATTATTTATTTTTCATTCATTCGGAAAAAGAGCAATATACACACCTATCCAGAGTGATAGGCCCCAATAAAGAATCAAGAAGATCCAAAGTGATTCCTCACCTATCCTGTCCGGGGCACAGTTGAACGCTCGAGTATAGATTCCCTATGCTCGTGTGAACAGCCGGCCCGTAGATCTAAAAGGATCCATCCAGAGGCCTGACCGGATATCGTTTGTCCACAAATTAAACAAAAAGTTGGTTTTTAGTAGTAGTTCATGAGACCTCGAATTCCCACGTTCCAGCGTGCATTATACCAACGGGTCCCGCCCCCAACTCTAGCTGAGAAGTTGAGTTACCCTTCTTTCTTTTTTTTTCATAAAAAAAATAGAATAAAGAAAGAGATCGTCTATATACATACACAAGTCGAGCTTTGGATCTAATTTTTTTCCTTTATCAATAAAGAAACTTCACCCAAATTTCTTGAGAGTCATATATATTAAAGCCCATAATTGCAGGCGCAACTCTCTTTTAACACCAAAATCTGTCGATTTGGTTAAAGTCTTAAGGATTTGATTCTTCGATATAATCTAACTTTAGGCTAAATTCACATTTGTGTTTCAAATTCCTTGAAGTATGACATATTTGAATTTCACTACGATCTGATGAGTTTGATTTTTCATGTTTGGTTTGTTATTTTATTATATGATCTGTCAAGTAAAAATTTGTTTAATTTTAATTCTAAAATTATCATACATTTATAAAAAATTGGTGATAATTTTGTGATTAAGAAATATTTTTTTGTCTTTTTTAAAAACAATCGTACCAAAAATGAATGTTTTTATAAGTGGGTTTGTTTTCTAAATGAACATACGATTGTTAGCTTTGTCTTAATAGCCAAAACTTAGTTAAATGTCGATTTGCTTCGTTACATTCATTACAATTCTTATGTCTTTAATAACGAAACTAAACTTGGCATTGAGTTTTATGTAGGTGATGAAGTTATCAAGGTTTCTGAAGATGACTTGAATGAATATTTGCATCTGCCCAGATTTAACTTTGATGAAATACCAGATGTTGCGAATTTTCTTAGCTTCTTCCGAGAGGTTAGAGCCACACTTGAAGATGGTGAAATACCTAGATATTTCTAGAAAACCGACTTGCCCGAGGAAAGGAATATGTTCTTCACAATCATATCATACTTTTTTCAGCAAAAACAGGTGGATGAAGCAGCCCCTTTACACTAGTTCAACAAATTGGTGTTGTTGTTACTCATAACCAGATAATTAATTATGGAAATATTCTTATTGTGCAAGACATGTCGTAATATAACAAGATTAAGTCACATTGACAATCCTAAGAAATAAGAATCACTTGACTTGTAATAGTTTGTATAGTTTGTAAATGTATTCTTTGAGTCTGTAAAAATGATTAAAAGACTAGACCGAAATATTTTTCTATGTACAAATATCAAGCTAAGGAATAAAACTCTAGATGAAGATCTATCCTGATCATGCCTCAGATTAAAGATACATAGCTTGAAGAAAAATAATGTTGTAGCTTGAAAAATATTATAAGTCAGATGTCAGATGTCGAGAAGTCACATATCAAGGAATATCGAGAAGTCATATCGAGAAGTGTTCAATCCTGTAGTGAAGTCATATCGAGATGGAAGCTATCGTGAAGTCTCTACAAGCTACCGAGATCTCTATCGCAAAGTCATACCGAGAAGTGAGATATCGCAATGTGCTATCGAGAAGTCTAGTCTACCGTGAAATCATACTAGGAAGTCACTCATCTCACAAAGTCAAAAGGAGTACCGAGATCTCATATCGAGAAGTCAAGAAACTTGATATCGAGAACTCAATCTATGTACCGAGAAGTGACTTATCGAGAAGACTAAAGCTACCGTGATGTGGAGTTATCGACAAGTTTTTTTATACCGCAATATAGACATCTCGGTAAAAGGATTTTATACTTAGAAGATCTCGATAGCAGTTTTATTTACATAATGCAACTATCATGAAGATTCTAAATTACCAGTCAGCAAACCATTTTATCATTAAAAAGGAAAGTCTACAAATGCAACTTGAAGAGTGCAAAGATCAAGAGTCAAGATGAACTGGACAAAGGAGTGTAGCAGCCCTGGAAGATTGTCTGTCAGATTTGTAGCGCTTAAAATAGAAATAGACAAAAGCTTTAAAAATGATGTTAGTCTATTTTTGTGTCATTCCTGTAAACTATGCATGCTATTCTATAAAGCATGACACCTGTCCTTTTTCTAGAGGTAACAAAACAGTCTAGAACTCTTTGTAATTCTTTCAAGTAGAAGTTAAGTTCTTAATATTCAAGAACTTAGATTTGTAGCACAACCTAGTTGATTTTGAATAAAATCAAGTGATTTTGATAATTGTTTTATCTGTCTTTTACAGTTGATTAATTATCACTACAAACATACTTAATCTGTTAAGTTCAACCAAGCCCAAAACACTTAACTTGATTTATTGAAAATAACTCGAAATTTAAAGAAAAATCAAGAAATATAAATTCATCCCCCCCTGTGTGCATTCTATACCTAACAAGTGGTATCAGAGCAGAATCTAAAAGTAAACAGATTAGATCTTGGAAGTATGAGTGCACAGAAACTTAGCATTATCAAGATACCTATCTTTGACAAAGGGAACTACATATTGTGGAAGAAAAAGATGATTATGTTCATCAAGATGGCTCATCCACTGTACCCTGAGATTTTAAGTCATGGACCTTTTATTCTTATGGTGAGGCTACCTGAAACAACTCAAGATGATGTTGTTGTTCCAGCTCAGTATATTTCAAAAGATCCATCTACGTACACTAAGCCAGAGAAAGAGAAGGTCTCACTAGACAGTGGCTTGCAACTCATCTTGCTTGAGTCTCTTGATAATGTTATGTACAACAACATTAATAATTGTGAGACAGCCAAGCAAATATGGGAAAAAATAGAGGTCTTATATGAAGGTACTGAAAAGGTGAGATCAAACCAAAGACAAATTCTGGTCTCACAATATGAAGGTTTTATGGCTAAACCAAAGAAAGGCATTATTGAAGTGTTTGAGAGATTCAATAAGCTGATAAATGAATTGTAATTACATGGAAGGTACCGCGCACTCTTCTTCTTCGAGATATTTAGCGTTGTATTTCATAGGATCAAGTACCATCACGTCCCATTCCTTCACAGAAAATACCATGAGACTCCAATTATTCTTATTCACGTTCGCGGGAACAAATATATAGTCCACCTTGTTAATTGGTGGACCTATCCCACAACTCTCCCAAATAACAAAGAAATGCATGGCCTTCACAGAATAAGGTTTTGAGTACTCCACCTTCTTCGCCAACTCCATAAAAAGTGGATTCATGAAGCAATAAGAAGGCATCCTCGGATACACCCCCGTTGCAGCTATGGCTTCCCCACGATCACGCAACAACCACTGCAAGAAACAGGTTATCACACAACAACCATAAAATTGTAAAATTTCAAAATGAAATAAAAAGAACAACATAAATGGAAGAAGGTTAAAGATTATACCATGTAGTCACATATGATCCTATCATCTAACCATCCTTTGGGTTGCAAAGTTTGCATAACAACTGTGTCCAAGGTCCACATAAGATCATGTATAATAGGAGCCCTCACAGGGAAACCTCCACATCCCCAATCAACCCTAATAACCTTCATCCTCTCCCACTTTAGCCTCTTATTTATCTCCCATTTCTCTTCCACGGAGTGGCGGACATCCATCTTTTTGGCCCTCGAAGAAGATGACGCTGATGCAAATAGAGATGCATGTGTAGGGGTCTATGACATCTGCTAAGATGACTGTGTCATATCAATGACATCGGGCTCAGATTCCCTCCAACTGTAGGCATCGCCTCGGGAGATAGATGAACATGCTGGAACAATGGAGATGTATATGCCGGATATCTAACATCCTGCATGAATCGACAATACTGCTCCAAGAACATAGGGGCAATCCTCCCAAACTCCTGTTCATACTCATGGAAAATGCTGGTAGCCATAGCCTGCAGACATGCCAACCCCTTCTGTATCTGCATAAAAATTTGTGAAATATAATCAGATGCTACTATAATGCAAGGGAAGACAAGGCCAAATAATATGAGAGTACAGGGGGAAACAATTATAAAAACCTTGAAAGGTCAATTGTATGGGAGTTGTTAAACCACTCCCTGGTGCTGTATTGTGGCTCTAGCACTAGGTGTGGCTTCCTGACACGCATCTGTGTAATGTTTGAGTACCACTGCATATAGCCTGTGTCATCAACTGAGTCTAACTACTGAGCCACTACAACCTCCGGGTGATGACTAAAACGGGTCCACTCACCAATCTCAGCAACCATATACCCCACCTATCATAGGGGATTGAACGGAATCATAGGCTTCCTATACTCTATCATGTTAACCGGTGACCGTAGGATACCATGTCTCAACCCGAACTGTCTCATCACCCTATCAGAATGTTGATACTCAACAACATCATAACATAGCACTGGAACCCTGACAAGACCAAAGAAATGAGCCTTCCAATCCTCAGCAGATATGTCATGATCCTCATCTGAATCCCAACCTACATCCGGATCTGAATCCTCCTCCACCTCGTGAAAGTGGGTATACGGAGTCCACACCACAATATCAGCTGCAACTTTATCAAACTCACCTCTATACTGTGGCAAACTATGATGAGGCGCCAATTTACTATCACGCCTACCACTACCTCGTTTCCTCTTAGCCGCAATAACAATCCCATCCCCGGGAACATCCCTATCCATAGCATCATTAGGAACATCATCAGCTTTCCCCTTACCCTTCCCTCCATTTCCCCTACCCTTACCCCTAACCTCATTCACATCCCTCCCCTTCTTCCCATAACCTCCTTTCCCGTCACATGCTTCCCCTTCACCTCCTTCCCCTTTTACCATTCTTCCCCTTAGGCTCCTTCTCATCCACCTCCTCCTCCTCCTCCTCCTCAGTAACCACCTCATCAACCGGCCTATCCCAGAACTCAACAATTTTATATGAATCCCTGGTATAATCGGGAAGAGATCTCCCAATCAAGAACCGCTCATATGCCCACAACTGCAACAACCACGTACAACAAGCAATCCTCTTCGCCCCCTTCTGTGCTGCATGCTCCAGCCCCCTGTATAAATATACCAGAACCGCAGAACCCCTAGACCGTATATGCACACCCCTAAGGCTGCGGAGATGTCTAATGTACCTCGGGTGCACCACATTCCTACTACCGGTAGGAAGCAAAACAGAATCAACAACCATGAGCAAGTATCCTGTGTGTGGATAGCAATCCTCCTTGGATCAGGACCCGGATCAGCCCTCACATACCTCTGATACAATCACGTGTACTTTATGCCGGCTCTGATGAATGCCACCTTCACTTCCGCTTCAGTCAACAGCTCAAACCAATGCCTAGCAAAGTACCCTCACGCTACTCTCAAGACCGTCGCCAACTATCGAACGTCCGGCAATTGGTAAACCCAAGATATAGCCAACATCCTCGAGAGTCACTGTCACCTCCCGCTGTCTCATGAAGAAGGTGTTGGTCTCGGGACGCCAACTCTCGACAAGTGTCGTGACAAGCCTCGCATCATTCTGCAACACCACACCCGGATTTGCAAATACATCAAAACCAATGTTATGCAACAAGACCTTTAGAGCATCAGACAAAACCCAACTACCCATGTTCTTGTTCCCACAATAACAGTCCAAAGAATCCCGCTCATGTCCCTCCCAAACATCCGAACTTACATGATACTCGTTTTCAAAAATAATGATATTACTAACTGGACCCGGCAATATGTTATTCATCCTGAAATAATATACATACAATTCAACATTAGATACTTCAACTACACATCTCACATTTAAAATTGACCATATAATCACATTCACATTTACTAAAATAATTTCATAATATTTCCTAAAACGACTATATAAATTCTTTCAAAATTACCAATACAAGTTCATGAATTCCAACAACCCTCTAATTGAACAACCCTCTAATTAAATTACTCTTCATCTTTCATTGAGAACATTCATCAAACACCTAACAATCAAGGACTACAACAATCAAGGACTACAACGGTGCATTCCCAAACAATTTTAAACACAAATAATGTTCACAACATACATAAAAACCGAATTTACACCCAATTATCGCTTAACCCGTACATACAAACTGAAATTACACACAAATTACAATTCAAAATTATGATTAAAGCAATCCATGTATACAAACTAAGTATATACGAATGAATATACACACAAATCGTATGTATAATCCATGTATATGAACATCAAATCAATTACGAAACAAAATCACATTTCAATGAACCATAACCCTAAAACCGAAATAAAATCCTAATTTAAATGAAATTATGAACCTTGCAGCAAAAACGTGGGTAAAATCGATGAAAAAGGGATGGAATCGCTGAGTTGCAGTCAAATCTCCTCCAAATCGTCACGAAATCGCGGTTATAATGATGATTAAATGTGTTTTGATTAAATGACTGAAAAACGGGTTGTTTTTTCGGGTTTGAACTGATCCCAGACCTTCCGCGCTTATTAAACCGCGGAAGCATTTTTTTTTAAATCCTGACTGTTGATGTATTGGATAAACGATCCATGACACACGATTTGTCCCTTAATTATAATTGCAATCATGTGTGCAGTCTGCATCACAATTATCCGAGGTTACATGTGTGTGTTATTTTGTGTACGACTCTGAACATTTCAAATAAACTAAGAATAACAAGCATTGCCCAAGTCATATCTCAACTTTCAATTTTTCTGCAATGGTTGTGGATTTTCAAATAAAATCCCAGATTTGTAAATGGGTTTTGCTTATAAAATAGCATCTCTGTGTTATTTTTTTATCACCATCTCTGTGTTCTTTCAAACGTCAACGAGTTTTCATTCTCTTCTTAAAAGAAGATATAAAAACAGATAGAACCAATGAGACTTCCCTTTAGCCCAGGTAAAGAACCTGGTTCGAGCTGACAAAAATCCATCCCACTCTTTTCAATGCCTCAGCTCCTACAAACCTTTAATTCTCTCAAGTTCAAATATACATTAAAGTATTAAACCGAAAAAACATCTAGTACTAGCTGAAGATTCTCTCTATGATTACTGAAAATTAATCCGATAAAGAAAACTTTTGTAGAAACAAGTCATAGGTCAATCAAAATGTATTCAATAGCTTGGGACATTATGGAAAATTAAGGTACAAGTATTCAATATACATTTCAAATTTTGTAAAATAATTCCCTTGCTGTTAATTAGAATACTATATACATATTTTACGGATGATAGTATACCACTGCAAAATTTGGAAAAAATTACAAATCAACTAAAGATATTGTGTCGTTTAGATCCGCCCTTGTAAAGTTATTTGTGCTTTCACAACCCTTTTTTAATTAGAATGTTCAGACTGCTGCTGCTAAAGCAGGCATAGGTTGACCGTCAACAGCACTGAAACATCGGCTGCAAAGTGTTGGGTGCTCGACAAAAGATCCAACTTGATGTGAGAAATTCCAGCATCTTTCACATTTCAATCCCTCAGCACGCGAGACACCAATCCAAATTTTTTTCTCTCCTTCCATAAGATACTCGCCAGTGTAGGGAATATTCTCGATTCGTGTATCGCTCAAGAATGAAAGAATCTCTACCTGATTATCACAATTCAGGTGAATGCTTTAACAAGCTGACCGTATATTCTTAAGCAATTACTTCACATAGAAAATGATATAGAAATTATAGCAATATAAAGATGAGGAGCTATAACATTAGGAAAGGCTACACAGTAGAGAGCTGTAACATCAGGAAATGCTACCCAGTAGAGAGTAGAAACAATCTAGATTACTCGATGTTCACGAATTTAATAAAGACATGTGCAACAGACAATGCAACAGTTAGGCCTTGCTCAACTAATGGCTACTACATAGTATGTAGTAATGTTACAGGACAAAGTGCTCAATACCTGGTCAGAACAATATTACCACCAAATTGTACAGGAAGCAGAGCAAAATTGACACTACAATCTTGTTGCAGATCAGAAAGATTCCTAAAAATACACACTGTTGAATGCTAAAGCTATGAAAAGCGGACATGTAGAGATGCTCCAATATGTCTACACCCCCACCATAAGCAATTACTCACACAAGCAAACTTAAAGCAGAACAAAATAAATGTCTAGATGCATCAAAGAAATGACATTGCACAAACTGGAAGCATATATTTGGATAATTTTTAAGCATACCTGAGATGTGATGAATATCCGGTGCAATGTGTCCGCGTCATTTTTGGTTTCACACATCTCATTCAATCTCACAGCCAGACTCTCGTCAAATGCATGCAGGTAGACCTTTGCTTCTAAACTAGAGCCAATTAACTTTCCAGTACGAGCAGCTTCCAGGGTTCTGTTCACCTCCGTTCTCAGCTGGTCAACATCATCCCAGATACATAATGTGAGAATTTTTAACCTTTTCAGGTAACATAGTAACTAATTACCGGATAAGAGGAGGGCTGAGTATGACAAGATTGGTGATGAAGGAGACTAAAACAATAAAATAAAAATTATTTGAGAGGTCGCATACATTCAAACCATGACTGCAATCAGGAAAAATGGAAGTCTGCCAGTCTCATAAACCAGAAATAACTGAGTGAGAAAAACCCATTTTATACAGAAAGACAAAATCATCAATACGATTATTTCTTTGATGATACATCTATATCCTATGTAAACCAATAATATATAAAAAAAATCCCCACACTTAACAGAAAAACGTCAAATATTTCCTTGGTTGAGCAAGAATGAAAAGGTTTGGACAACTTTTGGCAAACATCACTCAATAGCTGTGAAGCACGGGTGCGGGTGCGGCGGTGCGCGGTGCGGGGATACGGGAATTCGGCAAATTTCAAAAAATGGGGATACGGGTGCAGGGGGATACGGCAAATATTAAAATATTTTAAATATATATTATATTATATATATATATATATATTTAACAATTACTTAAAAATGTAAATAAAAGACATCAAATATTTAACAATTAGAAGTAAGCATTCTAATTCAACCAAATAAAAGTCATCAAATCCACAAGTTCTTCATTAAACATATATATATAACAATATTTAATAAACAAAATCACAAAAATAATCATTAAACAACAAAACTAAAAATGGACAGTGAGTACATGACTGTGAGACTTGTACTAGCCCACAAAATTAAAAGCCCAGACCCAATTAACATATACACACGTATATACAGTGCAAGTTACACACAGATATACACGGACATACTACACACATCGACAATGAGTCGACCGGATTAGCAGAGAAGAAAGGGAAGAAAGGGCAGAGAAGACTTGAACGAACAGAGAAAAGGAAGAGAAGATTTACGGGTTACGAGATGAGAAGAAGTTGGCCGGATTCTGAACGTCGGTGCCGGAGTGTTCGTCGACCCGTTAGTTTTTTGTTTGTGTTTTAGTTGATGTGAAATTACAAATATTACCCCTCCCACACACCCCCGTATCGAGTCTCTGAAATTCGCCGACACGCCACATGGCGCACCGCGTACGCACCCCGGCGCACCCCCGCACGCGTCGCGCACCGCATACGCGATTCTTCACCTGACCCGAGTATCCCTGCTTTCCAGCTCAATAGTCAAAAGAGCAAAATATATCAAGCACAACTTTATTCAATGACTACTGGAAACTAAACCGTTTCTCTTCTGCTCATATTAAGGCCATTTTGAAACCCAGACACTTCTGTTTAAATATGAAGAATTTCTGGTCAAAGTCCTCCCGTATTATGTATGGTGCCACTAGACATTCGATAATTATCTTTCAGATATAACAATTTCATTTCTTAGGAAATGCATATAATAATAATAATCATGTAAAGAAATTTGTTAGTTTAAGATAAAGACAGAAGATATACAACCATGCCTACCTCTAGAATTTTCCCCCAAAATTCAACTTCTTTCACAGGAAAAGCAAGCCATTTGTCATTTAGTTCTGGCCATCTGGACTCGAAAACAAATTTAGCGATATCACCATCTTCGGTAGCATGTTGAAAAGGAAGGTGCTGCCACACATCCTCAGCCAAATGAGGCAGTATTGGAGCAATCACCCTTGCAATGGAAAGCAGATGCTCTGCAAGAACTGTTTGACAACTTCTCCTTGTGAAACTTGCAGTTCCGCTGGAACATGGTAAAGACACGCAGTCAGCTTGTTAATGACTAGTAAAAAAAATAGAAAAATAAATGCATGGAAAGACATTAAATATATATATCAGAGAGAACTATAGAGTATCAATGACAAACATATAGTTTCATTTAATATTACTACATATGCAACATATATCTCTAAGAAACCGTACATTTATTTTTAACAGTTATTGAGAGAACTATAGAGTATCAATGACAAACATATAGTTTCATTTAATATTACTATATATGCAACATATATCTCTAAGAAACCGTACATTTATTTTTAACAGTTATTGCTACAACATTTTTTTTATAGTTACAACACACGTACACCCCGAGATTCGAACTCATGACCTCCCTTGGGAAAGCCAAGAGCTTGAACCACTACACCAACACACGCACACTGCTACAACATTTCTTAATATACTATTGCATCAGAACATTTATGTTTATCCGTCCATGAATATCATTTAAACAAAAAATAATAGAATATTTACCCAACATATAGTCGATCTTTAGCAACATCAAAGTAGAAATTTGAGAGATCAACAATTACAAACCGCTGAATGGTCTGAAAAATATTAAAAAAGAAAACAAGATCACGTTAGTTTCAATCTCTCAGTCACAGAACCACATGCATGGACCCACATATATCATTTTCACAAACACGAACAATACAAAAATACACAATTTCCTACCCCTAATTACAATAATTTAAAGTTTCATATATTAGGGGACTTGGTTGAAGTTATTTGCAGAGATCTTGAAGACAAGGGACTGGGGACCAAGAGACAAAGCCAAAAATGAGGATGATTTTCGTGACTTACTTTGGGTGGTATGTACCTATACTCCTATAGTCACGTCATCCGCTCAGATTTTTCGGAAAAAGGCCTTGCAGCCATGCTGCTGCTGATGGTGATGATTTTGAGGGAAATTAAATCAAAGAAAACTTTATTGACAGCCACATGTTGACTAGTGCCAGCTCCAACAATAAGTCAACCTACTTAAACCTAAAAGAATTATAAGCACTCAAAAGTCAAAAGAAATTACCTGGAATATTTTGAAAAACTGGTAATTTTCATAACTATCTTTAATGTTCTTCACGATACTCTCAAGCTGAAATAAAGCATGCTGATCAATCACAGGGAGATCACTATATGGAATAGCATATTCCGTCTGCAAAAAAACATGCAAAGACTTACATATCTGCTGTAGAATTAATTTTTAAATATTCTGGCCACATTTCTGCAAACAAAATTTTGGCCAAAAGAAATGATATAAGAAGAATATTAATATATTTGTTCTTCAGAAATAGAGGAATACAAATTGATAATTCTAAGATGTACTAGGCTAGCACCAAATAAGTAATTCTAAAGTAGCCAAGACAATCCATAAATAGATCCTCCAGTGTATGACTACAACAGCAATTAAAAAAGTGAATGGTCATAGTTATCAAATGCTTATCATAATTTACTCATCATGAATGATTCTTCAAAAAAGTTAGAACATACTTCCCAATCATGTAAATTCGCCAAAAGGAAGCGCAAAGTTCCTCTCAGCTTTCTATATATGTCTGACATCTGACGAAGTACTTGAGGTCCAATCAACACATCACCTGTATAGTCTACGCTTGATACCCAAAGTCTCAGCACATCAGCTCCATAGGAAGGTGCTTCCTGCCATTAAAAAAGAAGTGAAAACGTAATGGACTGAACATTTAATATTTTAGAAACATAGCCTGTGACTAACCCCCTGATTCTTCCCTCCCTCAATCACAGTAATGGGGTCCACAACATTTCCCAAAGATTTACTCATTTTCAGCCCTCTCTCATCCAATACAAATCCATGGGTGATAACACCGGTATATGGAGCCTTTCCTGCAAAATAATAATATTATTGATTTCAACATCTTCATTTTTTAAACGTTGGTGGGCATATATCCTAGGCATACTTTTTTAAATTATCCCTTATCCAATTAAGTCGCTTATTTCTGTCAGATAACATGCCCTTCAAATTTTTTTTAAGATTATAAACAGCTGACACTCTCAAATTACCAGTTCCTAAAGATTACCCAACACCCTCTGCATTTTCTTAGAAGCGACCAGATGTCTTGGGCTCTTAGCATTTACATTTCAGTAAAATTCGCATACTATTTACTATTTAGGACCAGGAGACGGAGGTAAAATGATTATGCAAATAGAAGGCATCCAATAAGATGACGTTTACAGAAGACACCGCTTTCTCAACATGATTCTGCTCTTGCTTTGAAGACGGTGTTGTTTACACAGTCAAGCATGTTTGGTTGAGGCCTTGTTTAATGATTCAGCTTTACCTATGTAAATTGGTGTTCATATATTGGATATAGAATTCCGAAATCGCATGATACCCACTTGTCAGGCTCATGATTTGGCAGAAAAATGACGGTGGTGGTTATAGCTTAATATTGGCCAGTAACACACGTAAATGACTTAAAATTGTGTCTCTTTTTTCGAGAAAGCAAAGACTAGATTAGATCAATTAATTGTTTTGACTTGACCTTCTGTAAGAGCATTCCTTGTTGGCCGGATGCTGGTGCTAATATATTAAATTTTTCTAAGCTTGCCCACAATTTGGTTCTATGATGCAAAAGAAGGAACTAACAAATTATTTCTGTATACATTATATGTTATTCAGTAATAAAATCAATCAAAATTGGCTACGTGTCTTAGTTATATTAGGCAAGTAGACTATCAGGAGTATGCTAGATTTAGGATAAGAAACCATAAAAGAGTTGTCTACTTTTATTCAAGTATACCAGTAGATCAATATTCGGAAGTAGATGACCGATAAGGATTACTTTATTTTCATTAGAAATTCACCTAGCTTCCAAGTCAAAGAACTCTTATACAACTCCAATACTGCTCATTATTATCAGATTTCAAATATCATGGATTAATGAATTTTTTTTTTAAAAAAAATAGTGACTTCTTTATGTCTATACTCTCTGTGGTGAGCCGATGACCCATAATCTTAACCTTTTCCTACATCACTTTATGTAAATTTGATAACTTACTAGCAAATGTAGTAAGACTCTAACATAGATAGCTCAAATACATCAAATACTGCAGAATGATAAAATTCAATATCTACCTTTAGTAGCAACACTCGTCAACAAGGAGCTCTGAAACCACCCGCGATGCTGGTCAGTACCTTCGAGATAAAGATCTGCAGGATAACTAAGCCCCTCTCTTTTATCCAAGACGGCAGCCCAAGAAGAACCTGAACATAACACCGGTATATGGCTGACATTGGTTATTCTGGAGCATGGTTAAGAGAAACTGAGAGCTAAATGCACACGCCTCATGCTTGCATATTATGGACAAGGTGAATTACTAGTGTGATTTTAATGTAACTTGCAGGTGACTTAAAACAAGAGCAGGAGAACAATGCTATGCATGATTAACGTACTGAGCAGACACATTGGACAGTATATGCAGGAGAAATAGCACAAGAAAATGCCTTTAAGGACTGCTGCAAACTTGTGACCAGAGGTTAACAACATAGCATTGAGTTCAATGAACTACAATTATTCTTTAATTTTCCTAAAAGAATCAAATATTTGGCTACCATTTACTTGATCCATATTCACTACTCTATTATTAATGCATGATAAATGCATCCAGCTGCAATAGCAAAAACACTGCAGGAAATTCCACAACAAATAGAACAACAAAAAATAACTTTAAAGTTTGTTGAACTTTAATACCCGAGTCAAACCAAACATCCATGGTATCGGTCCCTTTTTCATACTCTGTTGCATTACCACGATATTTATCAGGAAGGAGTTCTTCCACTGACATGTACCACCAAGCATCACTGCCCTTTTGAGAAATAATAGCTGCCAAAATACATAGAACCACAGAGCTTCAAACGCTTAAGTAAAACCTTTTATACTTTGAAGTAATAATGAAGAATGTAGGAAGACCTAACACATAAAAATGCATAAAACATACAGGAGAAAATTTCATAAAAACTAATAAAAACAAAACTCGTGTTTTTAAAGATCAAGAATGTCAATCATAACTTGTAGTACAACAATTATCAAATGTTTGCTCACTGAGAATGTCCTTACACTTGATGTGACTAATAGTCTCTGCATTCATTAGAGGTTCCTTGGTTTCAACATGATAGAAGACTGGAATGGGAACACCCCATGTCCTTTGCCTTGATATACACCAGTCAGAGCGGCCAGAAGCCATTGCAGAAATCCTATTCTCTGCCTGCCCAAAGATTGCAGTTCTTGTCAACAACAGATACCACCAGAAGAATGTGGAGAAACAATTGTAAGATGAAGAGAATTAGATAGATAAGGATATTAACAACAATTAAAAAAATGAAGGAAACTACTTTATCAAACCTCTGTGCTCAGGGAAAAAAATCATACATTGACAATGAACTTTAACTTGTATAATACGAATTCACCTGTAAGTTGTCATTGTTATAAAGTTGGACCTAGAACGACGATGATGAAGCAAAAAACTAATTAAATTTATCGATTTTTAGTTTCTGGTTCAAATATAACTATTATTATCTGTGTCAGATCAAAATTAAGCACTGAGCCTATATAGCCATGAGAAGAAAGGGCTAGCAACATCTTCTGAACCATCTTCGCGGCTTGTATCTCAACACAGAATTTATTTATTTTTTTGAAGTGCCATTAGCCGTTTAGAAGCAGTAAGATTCTGCAGAACCGCAGAACATTTTTAAATTTTTCATCTGAACATGATGTAAACTAAAGATCTATATTGATATTTCACTTGGTTGTATCGATTTTAGAGAGTAAGTGTAAGACATACCAAGGCAAAGTTACATATTTGCAAATTCCAAATTAATTTCAGTTCTCGCAGATGCCATTTAACTCTGTTTTATACTACAATAAAAATACCACAACTCACACCACAATCTTGACCCTTGCTATATCAGCTTAACAATCTGGTATACGACACAACTTCATTAGAACCTCCCTAACTATTCAACATTACGTCGACTTCACTGTTCTAGTGATTTCCCTCAGCCAAACGGATAACAACAATCTTGATAGTTTCTAGCCGGAAAGTAATTTCAGCTACTTGTCAAAGAAACTAAATGCTGATCTTAAAGAATATTTTGTGGCATAACTGATTCCTTGATATCCAGGAAATATTTGAATATTTGAAAGCATATATTGTGTCATTATTGATGCAGATATTGTGACTTGATTGACTGACCAACTAATTAGTTGTATATGAGAGGACAGCTTGTAATTAGCATGGGATTAGCTAGTTTTTAGCCTCTAACTTGCCTGTAATTAGCTAAGACTCCTACTGTATAAAGGGACACTTCTCAATGAGAAAGAAAAACACATTCTTACAGTTCAATCTTTTTGTCTATGATTATCATGGTATCAGAGCCAAGTTTATAATCGAGATTCAGTTCTTGTTCAAGAGTTTTTTTTCAACGTCATCAATCAGATTTTTTCTCAGTCCAAGTTTTCCAATTTTCTGTAAAGTACCAGAAAAACCAACAGATCATGTCTTCAGAAAGGTACGATAACTGCTTAGTTCGTTTTAATGGCAAGAATTATTCTGCTTGGTCGTTTCACTTCAAGATATTTGTCAAAGGCAAAGATATGTGGGGTTATGTTGATGGCAACAAACCTGCTCCAGATAAAGAAAAAGAAGAAAATGAGCATGCTTTATGGGAAGTTAAGGATGCTCAAATTATGTCTTGGATTTTAGGATCTGTGGAATCAAACATCATTCTCAATTTGCGTCCTTATAAGACTTCAGCTGAGATGTGGAATTATATGAAGAAAGTTTATGATCAACAAAACAGTGCTCGGCGATTTCAGCTTGAACAGGAGATAGCTTCTCTTCAACAGGGAAGTCTCTCTATTTCAGAGTTTTATTCCTCTTTTATGAATATGTGGGCTGAATATACCGATATCATTTATGCTAACTTACCATCTGAAAGTCTCAGTGGAGTTCAAACTGTTCATGAAACAACTCAAAGGGATCAATTTCTTATGAAATTGAGATCTGAATTCGAAAGTACCAGATCCAATATTATGAATCGAGAGTCTGTCCCTTCTTTAAATGTTTGTCTCAATGAGTTACTTCGTGAGGAGCAACGACTTCTTACTCAGTCCAATATGGAACAATACAAATCTAATGTTGTTCCAATTGCGTATGCAGCTCAAAGTAAGTCGAGAGGCAAGGATATGAGTAATGTTCGGTGTTTTTGTTGCAAGGGTTTTGGTCATTATGCCTCAAATTGTTCTAAAAAATTCTGCAACTACTGCAAAAAAGATGGCCATATCATTAAAGAATGCCCAATTCGTCCTCCAAAGAGATACCAAACAACATACAGCGCTTCAGTCGATTCTTCTATTGCCGGTAGCTCGGTAAGTGCAACTCCTCTCCCGCAAAGTGATCCTGCTGCAGGTCAGTCAATGACCCCTGATATGATTCAGTAGATGATTGTTTCTGCCCTATCTGCATTGGGAATATCAGGTAAACCTCTTCTGAAATCTGCTCCTTGGTACTTTGATTCTGGAGCTTCCCACCACATGACAAATAATGTTGATATGCTCACCAATATAAATAAATATATTGGAAATCTCAAAATTCATACAGCTGATGGAAATACTTCACCTATCACGGCCACTGGTGATGTCTCTTCCTCTATAACTGATGTTCTAGTCTCACCTGACCTTTCCACCAATCTTGTTTCTATTGGACAATTAGTTGACAATAATTGTAAAGTAGAATTTTCTAAAACTGGTTGTCTCGTGCAGGATCAACATTCAGGGAGGATGATAGCAAGGGGGCCTAAAGAAGGAAGATTGTTTCCCATTCACTTTCCAATCCCTCCATACTTATCTCAGCCTATCATTTGTAATTCTGCAGTTGTTGATTATCGTGCATGGCATAAACGTCTTGGACACCCAAATAATAATGTACTCCATGCTTTATTTAAATCTGGTTCACTCGGGAATAAAGGGTCGCCATCTCAAAATGATATTCACTTTGATTGTCACTCTTGTAAGCTCGGTAAAAGCAAAACTTTGCCGTTTCCTACTCACCAATCAACTATTGTTAAACCTTTCGATTTAATACATAGTGATGTTTGGGGCATGGCACCAATTACTTCTCATGCAAATTATAAGTACTTTGTTACTTTTATTGATGACTATAGCCGCTTCACGTGGATTTACTTTTTGCATTCAAAAGATGAAGTATTTTCGGTCTTTAAGCTTTTCCATGCACATATTCGTACTCAATTTTTTGCAGAAATTAAAATCTTACGCTCTGATAATGGGGGAGAGTATATGTCTCACTCATTTCAAGAATTCTTGTAAACCAATGGCATAATCTCTCAAAGAACATGTCCTTCAACCCCACAACAAAACGGGGTGGCTGAAAGAAAAAATCGCCACCTTCTAGATGTTGTCCGTACGCTTCTCATAGAATCATTTGTACCGCCTCGTTTTTGGTGTGAAGCAATTTCCACTGTTGTGCATCTTATTAACAGGTTGCCATCTCCCTCCTTGAATAATGATTCTCCCTTCTTTAGATTATATAGGAAAGAACCAAATTATTCAAACCTTCGTGTTTTTGGTTGTGTTTGTTATGTTCATCTTCCATCACATGAACGCACAAAATTAACATCCCAATCAGTTCAATGTGCTTTTTTACGATATTCTACACACCAAAAAGGCTTTTTGTGTTATGATCCCAACTTACGTCGTATTAGAGTTTCTCGGAATGTCATTTGTTTTGAAAAACAATATTTCTTTGCTTCTCACCAGGATGTCACTCCTACTACATTCTCTTACTTGCCAATATTTACTAATTCTACAACAGATTCTTCTTCTTCTACCAAGCCTTTGCAAGTTTACCAACGACGTCGCACATCTGCTTCTACAGGCCCTTTGTCATCTGATCCCCATAATGCTGATCTTTTACATGCAGACCAGCCACAAAGACACAGCACACGTTTACGTAGACCTCCTGAAAGGTATGGTTTTGAGGATCCAATATCTTTGTCAGCCACCATTCCATCTATTCCTATTCCTTCATCTTATAAGCAGGCAATGAAGCATGAGTGTTGGCGGGAAGCTATTGAAACAGAACTTTTAGCACTCGAGGAAAATCAAACTTGGGATATTGTTACATGCCCTCCATCAGTGAAACCACTTGGTAGTAAGTTTATATTTTCTGTTAAGCATCGTCCAGATGGATCAATAGAGCGCTATAAGGCACGATTGGTAGTTTTTGGCAATAAACAACAATATGGCCTAGACTATGAGGAAACCTTTGCTCCGGTTGCCAAAATGACCACCGTAAGAACAATTTTAGCTCTAGCTGCGTCACAATCTTGGTCTTTACATCAAATGGATGTAAAGAATGCTTTTTTGCATGGGGACTTAAAAGAGGATGTTTACATTACACTTCCGTATGGCATGCCTTCTTCTCATAATTATGTTTGCAAGCTAAAACGCTCAATTTATGGTTTGAGGCAGTCACCTCGAGTTTGGTTTGAAAAGTTTGAAACAACACTTATAAGCTTTTCTTTCACTCAAAGTCAGTATGACCCCTCCCTTTTTCTCCAAAAGACATCCAAAGGCATTGTTGTTGTCCTTGTTTACGTAGATGACATTGTTATCACTGGTTCAGATTTGGAAGCTATCTCTAGAGTTAAACTTTTGTTACACTCTACGTTTCAAATGAAAGATCTTGGTCAGCTAAACTATTTTTTGGGCCTGGAGGTGCATCGTCAACCTGAAGGTATCTTCTTGAATCAACACAAATACCTTATGGATCTGGTTCAATTAGCAGGGCTTACAAACACTAAAACAGCTGATACTCCAATGGAAGTTAACACAAAATATAGTCGTGATGAAGGGGAACTACTAGCAGATCCTACTTTATATCGAAGGCTGGTTGGTAGCCTGATTTATCTTACAATAACTCGACCAGATATTTCATATGCTGTTCACACTGTAAGTAAGTTCATGCAAACTCCGACGCATCTCCATTTATCTCATCTCCATTTATCTGGTGTATATCGTGTCATTAAATATTTACTTGGGACACCTACTCGTGGCTTATTCTATCCTACCAACTCTATAATCCAATTGAGTGCTTATAGTGATTCAGACTGGGGTGGTTGTCCAGACTCAAGAAAATCTACTACAGGATGGTGTATGTTTCTCGGAGACAGTCTTATTTCCTGGAAATGCAAAAAACAAGACTTTGTTTCTAAATCCTCCACGGAGGCTGAATATCGTGCCATGTCTAATGCATGCTCAGAGATCATTTGGTTGCGAGGCCTTCTGGCAGAGCTTGGTTTCTATCAAAATCAACCTACCACCTTACATGCTGACAATACCAGTGCAATCCAAATTGCGTCAAATCCTGTTTATCATGAACGCACAAAACACATCGAGGTTCACTGTCACTTTATTCGGAAAGCATATGATCATCAAGTTATCACTCTGCCACACATCTCCACCTCTTTACAGATTGCGGATATCTTCACCAAATCCATGACACGACAACGCCTTAACTTTCTTGTCAGCAAATTGATGCTTACTGATTCTACAGCATCAATTTGAGGGGGGATGTCAAAGAAACTAAATGCTGATCTTAAAGAATATTTTGTGGCATAACTGATTCCTTGATATCCAGGAAATATTTGAATATTTGAAAGCATATATTGTGTCATTATTGATGTAGATATTGTGACTTGATTGACTGACCAACTAATTAGTTGTATATGAGAGGACAGCTTGTAATTAGCAAAGGGATTAGCTAGTTTTTAGCCTCTAACTTGCCTGTAATCAGCTAGGACTCCTACTGTATAAAGGGACACTTCTCAGTGAGAAAGAAAAACACATTCTTACAGTTCAATCTTTTTGTCTATGATTATCACTACTGTGTGTGCAGACGATACTCATAGTGAAGCAAAGCCTGGTAGATATGTAACATCAATCTAAGGTGATCTAATGTCCTGGGAAAATCATTGTGCATTTCATAGTTGTTATTCTTTAAGTTGCAAACCGGATCTACAATTGCAAAACACAATTTTTGGACCATTTTAAATGTCAATCAGTCAAGCTATAGTCTGTGGATTGTAAACAAAAAGGTAACAGGATTGGATTAGCACAACATGGTGGATTATTTGTGGCATGCTTGCCTGCTAGTGGAGAGGCTTGCAATTATTAAAATATAACATTTTAACCGATAATTGTTGATAAAGTTTTCCTTTTTCTTGAGATCGGAATACAGTTGCTTATTTATCGGAAAACGGTGAATAGGCAATAAAATTAAATATATCTAAGGGAACAAAGTCCATATCACATTTTCCTCTTTTTTTAGCAGAATGATTGTGGTTTAGAATACAAACATTATGGCTATGGAAGGACTCAAAGTAAAATCTTACAATCACATGCAGGCAGCACGTACCTGAGATGGAGTCCATTTTACTTGGCTTATTGCATCCATCACAGCTTTTCTGAATCCTTCTACAGATGCAAACCACTGTTCAGTTGCCCTAAATATAGTAGGCTTTTTGGTACGCCAATCATATGGATATTTGTGCTCTACATTGGATAATAGAAGTCAGTCTTCAAATTTATTTTAATACTTTTCCAAGTTCACATCATATTCAATAAAACTATGAAAATGAGATCACAACTTACTATATGGCTCTACCATGATAATTGATGATTGTTTATCCAGGTATTCAATAACAGCAGCATTACCCTCCCCAAGCACATCTAAGCCACTAAACTTCCCCGCTTCTTCCGTAAAAATTCCATCATCATCTACAGGAGAAAAAATAGGAAGACCATATTTTAATCCAGTCACGTAATCTTCCTGCCCATGACCAGGGGCTGTGTGGACTAGCCCAGTTCCTGACTCTGTTGTAATGTAATCTCCACCTATGACAACAGGGCATTCTCTGTTTTCTATTGGGTGATTATACCTGAAACAATCAAAGAGCAAGGTTCAAAAGCATCACATAAATATCTCTGTCAAATATAATGGGAACATGTGAATTATCCTTTGTGATATTTGTAAAACACATCATAAAGGAAAAAATTAAATTTTCACAGAACCTGCAATTTTCAAGATCTGAACCCAATAGTAGTTTTTTGACAACAAGTTCCACTCCCCATTTTGCTTCCAGTGTTGATACAAGGTCCTCTGCTACAATAAGAAAGGAGTTTTCCTGCTCTTTTAAGAAATTCCCAACCATCTTCTTTCCGTCTGCAGACGATGTAGGAATGTCTTCCAAGGGTCTACGCATTTCAACAACAGCATATTTAAGTTTGGCATTGACTGCAACGGCTGTAAAACAAAAAAGAAATATTAGTGGAATGCTATGTTAGTTTGAAGAATCATAAGGAGATAAAAGCTTTCAAATTTAAAATCCTTGCAAAGAAGACAAAACTGTATTCCTTATTTGATTTCCAAGCATATGCCAAAAATAAATCATAAACCATTTGCCTTAAATCACATGTTCAATCAAGAGACTTATTGACCAATTTGTTCAAAATTTAAATTGTTTTACTTTCCTTTGTAAGGAGTAGGGATGACTACAGTAGGAATTTTGATCATGTACAACATAGGTGTGCTTCCAATACAACTGCTGGTTTTATCATATTTCAAAAAAAAGTTAAAAATAGAGAGTTCGACTCTACTAAAGAAGCATCAATTAGGCAAGAAAGAAGTTTGAGTGAAGAAGACATCGCAAAAGACCAAAAATATGCTATAAACCCATCAAACACTTGGAATAGCAATGTCCCATTATAAAATGCTACATTGCAGAAGGCACGTTCACCAAAAAAAGATGCTTGTAATATCATGACAATAATCATGAATCCAAATGGTGAAGGGAAAAGGAGATGGAAATAGAACAGTGAAAAACTATAATCCTTAACTTGTTTGGGTTTTCATACTTGAGTGAATTGCAATAACTTTGAGTTCCAATAAAATACATTGCACAAGTCTATAACACACGGACCTTGGATGCAGGACAAAAACTTATAAAAAGAATAATGAAAAGGTTATATACCCCTCTCTGCCAAAAACTGACCGGCTTACTGTTTTGAGGTCATTCCACAATGTCACACACGCAATAAAGACACAACACAATAATCAGTCACAACTCACTACCAGATATAAGTAGCCTTGGTCTTATATACACCAATGATACCTTTTAATTCTATTTTCATTATTATGTGTATCTAGTTTCACACGTTTCAATTTCATGTCTCTACTAGTAATTCATTTTATTATGTGTATCTAGTTTCACATGTCTCTTGTCTCTACTAGTAATTCATTTTGATTTATACCGTTACTGATACTAATTCAGCTGCTATTTCGAGAACTACCGGAAGTAATCGCAAGTTAGCAACATATCTCCTGATTATTTTCTAAATCAATAACGCTAGATAAAGATAAAATCAGATACAATCGTTGGAGGGGGGGTTACACGTGTACAGCCAAACTATATTGCATTAGAGTAACTGGAAAAAATATAATTTACCACAACTGTTCTACTATTCATAACTGATACTTACCAGCGTTGGCCGGGATAGTCCAGGGTGTTGTGGTCCAAATAGCCAAAAACAAGTTGGGGAACAATTCGAGCAAGCCACCTTTATTTGGAGCACTACATACTTTAAAATTGGCATACATGCTCTTTGAAACATGTCCTTCGGGGTACTGCAATTTAAATTTAAAAGTAAGGTAAGGAGACAAGAGAAAAGAATTACAGCGAATCCGTCTAATGATATATAGTGACATGGCAGCTTGGACCATATAACGTAATAGAGGCTGGTAGTCTGAGATAAATATGGCACAAACTACAAAGGGACGACACATGTGATGGTTCTAGGCAAACCTTATTTTCCTATTATAGAATACACAAACATGTACTGAACTCTCCGTCACAATGTCAAAGCCTCCTCAACAACAGAGAAGAGACATACGGTGAAAAGAAAAACCACAGGTTTCCTTTTTTCTTTTACATGCTCATAATTTGCTTTTCACACCGAGAAATGCCTCCTCGTTTCTCAATGGACCACATAACTTATAGCTTGCTGCCTTCAGCCAAAGCAACAAGGTTTCTCGTGGTGCGTGTAGAACCAACATATGGGTTTTTGCAGAGATTGGTGGGAGTAAGTACTACACTATTACCGAGACAACCAACAGCCTGATCTCATGAAAATTGATTTCACTTCAGCAACCCAAAACCAAAATCACTTAGTTAAAATTAAAAAGTTTCATGTATGAATAGTCTGAAAGAAATGAAAACTAGGAATCATATCAATACAGCAACAAGAAACATACACAGAGGGATACTGGGAAATTACTTCCACAAGGCCGCTTCTTTTTCATTAAATAAATAGAATACACATCATATCATGAGACATTGGATATCTATGTAAGCTTTTTATTTGTTTTCTATTTAGGCTTGTTTTATTCAATGTCCTCACAAAAATTGCTATTTCAAAGAGTTTAAGCAGACCATGGCAATAAAAACAAAAATCTAGCCTAGATGGAATCCAGCACTATAACAGACTCAAGATCTTATGAGTTAAGATTTACGACCACATCATCAGAAAAAAATCTTCATCTGACTTTATAGACTGAACTGATCACTATTAGAATCATGAAATTTGACCTTTCCGTATGATATAGACAAGGAGATTGACAGTAAAGTACGTCATTCAGGGAATCCTAAATTTGATCCGGAAAATTAAAGTGACTTTCTTTTTCTTTTTTTGATTGAGAGATATTTTCAATGTTAAATAAACCAAATAATCTGCCAAAAATTCCCTGAAATGGCAAATAAGAGACTTAACTTACCTCCAACTCAGCCTCTGCGAGAGCAGTTCTTGAAGAAGGACTCCAGTGGACTGGCTTTCTTCCTCTAAATATATACCCTTGGAAGACCATCTCGCCAAAGACTTCAATCTAGCAGTAAATATGATGCAATACAAATATAAAAAACAGTAAAAAATGATTATTTAAACATGAGAATGATGGAGATAAGTTACTAGTAAGAAGTGAGACAAGATGTCAAGTGCAACCACACAGATTAGTGTTTATGAGATATGTTACTGAAGAAAAAAACAGCAGAAGGAAAAGGAATTGTTTTAATATTAAAAACAAGAAGAAAAAGTTAATAGAAACCTATGAATATATGGCCTACATTGATAATTCGACCATAATATTGACTTTATTCTTAAGGAAGATGAACTCTGTGAAATGTGAAAGAGCTACCTGAGCAGCTTCATATTCCGGGTCAAGCGTCAAATAAGGATGATCCCAGTCTGCCCATACTCCATATCTCTGTTAATAGTCGGCATTAATACTTCACATTTAAGTATTCCTTTATAGAACAAAAACCACTTAACACTAGTTGTTTTTGCTAAAATGAATGTGCAGATAGTCTGATGGCTATATATCAGTATGCCTATGGTAATACATTCCTTACAAATTTAAATAACTATGAATATTTAAACTGGTAAATTGTTTATAAGGAGGACCTTAAATGATGCCATCTGTGCCTTCACAGTTGCTTTTGCAAACTTCGCAGCCTTCGCTCTCAACTTCAATGGTGTCAATGTCTTTCTAGATTCTTGATCCAGTGACTGCAACACTAGTATAGTTGAAGGCAGGGGTCGAATTGCCCAAATAATTCAGTAATGTCATAATTCAGACCAACTATATAGTTCAAATAACTTCTGAAAACATGAAAATGGTGGCAACTATTTTGTTTTTTGTTGACAACTATTCTTTTCAATACTTGGTCCAATAATGAAGCTGCTTCTTGATCCAGTGACTGCAACACTAGTATAGTTGAAGGCAGGGGTCGAATTGCCCAAATAATTCAGTAATGTCATAATTCAGACCAACTATATAGTTCAAATAACTTCTGAAAACATGAATATGGTGGCAACTGTTTTGTTTTCTGTTGACAGCTATTCTTTTCAATACTTGGTCCAATAATGAAGCTTCCTTTTGATTAACAGTCACATAATTTTTCGGTGGAGCCAGTATGGCTTTTTAATTTATCACAAGTATTTCTTTATTAACCCTTTTCACTCATCTTCTGGTTGATTTTTTTTGTTGCTATAAAGTAATGGAGGTGAAGTGTAACCTACATTATTCGCTGATTAAATGAGATCTCAACATATGCCACATAAAGAATTTACAGCTCCAAGTATGAGAAGAATAGAACATAATTATGTACCGAGTCCTTTCAGCTCCAGTTGTCCTATGCTCTAAAAAATGACTCGAGTTGGTGGACTCCCACCCTTTCATGGTTGAAGGAGGTTCACCAATGATCAGAGGATGCTTATATATACTTCTGGAAGATTTGCCAATAATAATGTGATCTATCAACCTTTCTTGCCTGGTAAGTTCAATGAGTTATATTTTGGGGGAAGAGAGGTAATGTACCATCCTATATCTTTGTGTAGCTGGTTTCTACTCGAACTGTAACGTGATCTGATGAATGCACATACTACTATACTCTGTTTTTCGAAGATAAAAATTTTGACGTATTTTGCTACCTCTTCTCAACACTATTGAATCTTTATAATAAACCTAAAGTCGTTCGAGCATACCACTACCATGGGATGAACAAAAAGTTACAGCCGCAATAATATATATAATTACAAGTGAAGTTTAAGCTTTTACTAAGCTGCTGTGCATTTACCAGAAAATATTGCCAAAAGAAAGATTACATGTATTACTTCAGAGCAACATGTTATGTCATTAAATCCTAGTACGTCAAGTTCAATTGACAACCCCTAGGAAAACAGTCTAAAACAATTTGGCCATTCAGGGTAAGCTTTGTATTAAAATAATTTATAATCTTAAACTATAAAAATCTTAAGTTTACTATGCTTACATGTCCAGATGAGCACATTTTGATGATACTGATTTAAAGCTTTCTATGGTCTACTGTTATTCGTAACAAGCAACATTAATGAATTTAAAACTGACATTAACAGATCAGCTTACCTTTCAATTCAATAGGTAATCCGTGGCAATCCCAACCAGGCACATACTGAACCTTAAAGTTCTGAAGAAGCTGTTATTTAATCAAATTATTAGTAGTAGTCCAAATGTTATGTGCACACTGTAACCTGATCTCAGGTACTTCCTTTATCTTCTGTTTTTTGTAGGAAATTTCATGATGTGTAACTACGGACAGCCGATAATTCGGATATGGATCTGCCTATATCCGTATCCGTATCCGAATCCGAAAATCCATATCCGTATCCCTATCCGAATCCGAAAATATTTAAAGAATAATATCTGAATCCGGATCCGACGGATACTATCCGGATACGGATAATATCCGGATCCGAATCAGATTTTCAATCAGATTTATTTTATATTAAAAATTATAAAAAAACTGAAAAAAATATCAAAAAAATATAGTAAACATTAAAAATTCATTTTTAAAAACTAAAATAAGAGATAAAGTGATTTAATCATATTTTAATTTTTCAGAAATTAATTTTATTTATCTTTTCAATATAATCGTTATCTTTAAATTGTTGAACACAAATAATTTTTTTCTAAATGTCTATAAAATTTTATAAACATAATATATTCGTACATATATATATATATGCATGTATGTATATAAATACACATAAACGCACTATAAATTTAATATAATAATTTTAAAATTATTTAAATATTTAAATATAAATATATTTATTCGAATACGAATATGCCTATATCCGTATCCGTATCCGCAATCGTCGGATTCGAATACGGGTAATATCCGCTTTATTTCGGATACGACTGCAGATTTTTCGGACGAAAATCGGATTTTTCGAATTTTTTTGACAGGAACAATCAATTGGTACCAAAAAAATTATATATATAATCAAATGAAAATATAATATTTCTACGGTACAAAACTATTAAATCAAATAAAGCATTTTTGGAGGGCCAGGAAGATGGGGGGCTACTCTGTACCTTCTATTAATACAATATTCACATTGACAATTTTAGTTGAAAAGTAGAAGACCCGGAAAATTCAGCTAAATGAAAATATGGACTATTTTTGTAGCAAATTCTTTTACAAGTTAACGAGTCTTTGGACCTGATAAATATTCCAATTTCTATAGCTCAATGAAAAAATATAGATAATATTAGGGTTTCGGGTTGCTGAAGTGAAACTCACCTCCTAAAAATAAAATTATGAGTTGTGAAGAATGGTGATATTAACTTCAATTAAAAAAATTACACAAATAAAATATTTTTTGCGAAAAAGCACCTCCTAAAATGAACTTGAAGTTTTTTAATTCAACTTTGGTCACCTTTTAGCTTATTACACAAATGCATGTATTTTAACTTAACGTCAAAAGTTAATTTAAGTCCATGACTTTAAGATAACACAAACAGGTCCTTAACTATGTTCATTTACTCTGAAGATACAAATGTGCTATATATATGCAAGAGCAACAAAATAAGCGGAAGAGACATACCTTATAACGATTAATCATATCCTTCAAAATTTTATTTAAAGCATGACCCATGTGTAAATCACCATTGGCATAAGGAGGGCCATCATGAAGTACGAAACTTCCCTATGATATATTATTAGCTTAGCCGAGTTAAAATAGAGCAATAGAGGCAAAAGACTATGAGTCATACATTAAGCACATGTCAGGTATTAAACTCACCCCGTTATTCCTGTCAGAAAGTCTTTTAAAAACCTGATTCTCTTCCCATAATTTTTGAATTTCAGGCTCCCTTGTCGTAGAGTTCGCCCGCATGCCAAACTTCGTCTTAGGTAAATCAACTGTGTGCTTGTACTTTCCATCTTCCTGTTTTTCCCCTGTGGAAGAGTAGGCACATTATATAGGAGATTCCGCTAAAATATAAAAACTTGTTAAATTTATTAAACGGTTGGATACAGTTGGAAGCTGAGTTCAGTTTCAGTTCAGTATAGTAAAGTAACCGACCTTTGGATGCTTTTTTGGCTGCCATTACAGGCCCACGAGACCTCCTCTTCGATGAAGGATACAAGTCATTGCTAGAAGTAGTTGAACAATATGTCATATTTAGGAAAGCTAACAAATTTGCTGACGAGCTTCTTCTGGAGTTAAATATTTCAGTTGAAGGTGCTTTCCGGAAAGAAGAGAAACTTCTCAGCGACATGGCCTAGAATAAAAGAAAACGATGAATCGGAATGAGAAAACGCAGTGATAGGCATCAGTGGACAGAAAATAAGAAACCTGAATGATTGATATCAGATCAAATAAAAACTCTTTTTCATGTTCCAGTTTAAATAGTAAATTAACCTGGTTTAAAAAAACCATTGAAATCCAGAAATAAGATTTTTCTTTTCTTTTTGGAATATAAGTTAATAGATGGTATCTCCTCAGTAATGGTAATATTATCATTTATCGCTAATTTGTACAACAATAATACCCGAAAAACCACTGCCTTCATGCACAAGCAGAATGTTATAAACGGTGAAATACCTTGAAAAGATCTTCGCATCCATTTTATAACGAAAAGAGATTATTGCGACTTAGGAGTTAAAAAGGCAAAGAATGGCACCAAGTTGATCTATTTGGGGCAATCCTAAGGAGTTGATATTTATAAATAGCAAACAGGGCACAACTGTCTTCTTTAATCAAACTTATACTACTAGAAAGGAAAATTACAAAGGCAGGACATGTTATCGCCATTTCCACTCCCACTTTCTACTTATTTTGATCATATCACAGATTAGCACATTATTATCTGTTATCATCATGATAAGTGTTGCTCATACTACCCTACCTAAAATTCCCCTGTTTGACAAACTGAAACTGCTAAATTCCAGTAATTTAGCTACAAGATTATTAACAAAAGCTAAAATTCCAGAACACGTAAATGTTTTTTTCTACACTCTTAAGTGGAACCTACTTAGGCTCTGTTTGGGATTGCTGTTAAAAATTGATGTGATGTTAGAAAAATTGCTGTTGAAAAAAGTGTGTTGTAAAAATCAGATGACTGTTTGGTAATTTTTTTTATATGTATATGTTTTGATACAAAAAATTAAAAATAATAATGCTTTTGGTAAGATTTGATGGTGAAATCAGCAGCCGCTTCCCGCAAAAGCTCAAAAGCAGTTTTTTCTAAAAGTATGGGGGACTTGCTTTCTCTAACAGCAGCTTTTAGGCCAAAAGCACTTTTCCGAAAAACAGTTTTTGAATTCTACCAAACAGTTTTTTAACGGTTTTTCAGTGAAAAGCTGCTGTTGTTGTCACCAACACCAATACCAAACACACCCTTAATACTACTAATATCTTTCATTTACTTTCCAAAAAATTAATTATACTCACTAGATGCTGCATTCCTCTCAGCACACTTCATTTCAGAATTCAACAATTATCCCCTAAACAAGATTAACTTATGTCTTTTCGACATTTTGACAAACACATGTTGTGCAACTAAACATAACATTCTAACAAAAATATAAATAGAAACACACCTTGTATGAATTTGAATTAACAAACACAGGCTGTTATAAATCAATACATAACAATTACTTAACAATACACGCGAAATTGGAACTAA
Organism: Apium graveolens; assembly: GCF_009905375.1. Classification (NCBI taxonomy): domain Eukaryota; kingdom Viridiplantae; phylum Streptophyta; class Magnoliopsida; order Apiales; family Apiaceae; genus Apium; species Apium graveolens. Next base: position 233,684,805 of record NC_133655.1, read on the forward strand.
GTTAAAATTTGAAACATCAAGGAGAGTTAGAAGAAATGTACAGTACCTTATAAGAAGACATTTGAGAAGCCATGTTTGTATTACCAATTTATTGGAGAGATAGATACAATCAGTTAGCTCATTTTATACACACAGAAACAGAATGAGGTTTGTGGATAAATGCCGAGTGTCATTGGATTATGCGGATTATATAGTATGGGTTTTAAAATTATAGCTTTACAAACGGACGGGATTTATTAATATTTTTATATTATTTAAAATTATAATAAATTTCATTTTAATTATAATATATCTTCGAACACAGGACTTTGAGCTGTATGTATTTTTTTAGTATTTCAATCTTACGATTTTAATTACTTAATTAAAAAGATCTGACTGTTATAAATGGGGATAACCAAACCAACCAAAAATAGGTATACCAAATTATATCTTATTCTGATTATTATAGTATAGTATATATAAATATTTGTTATTGTCGGGTTTCGAACCACAGTCTTGGCTAACGTATAATGATAATATAAATATTTGTTGTTGGCAGATTTCGAACCCGGGAGTTTTAGTAGTGTATAAATAATTATACAAATATTTGTTGTTTACTGTGTTCGAACCCGGGAGTTTAAGCAGTATGTATTCGTTTTGTATTTGAATCTAACGGTCATAATCACTTGATTAAAAAAATCTAACGATTATAAATGGGGATGAACAAACCAACCAAAAAAAGTATACCAAATTATACCACATTTCAGTTATTATAGTATACTAGCCTATAACCCGTGCGACGCACGGACTGATTATAATTTTTATTATTTAATTATTTTTTATTATATAATATTAAATTATAGCAGATAATAAATATGTTTTATTGAAATTCATGACAAAGTTAATAATTTATATATGGTGTTATTGACATATTCAAATTCTAAATAGTTTAAGTAATAGTTTATATATGGTTGATTTGGTGTATCCGATTGATGTGATAAATTTATTTTTTAATTTGTTCTTGATTTGTTAATAAATTGTTATTTTTAAATTTGAATTATTAAAATTAATTTTGGAAATATTTGGTTCCCTACGAAAAAGGTAAAAAAGAAGTTGAGTGCGATTAGAAATCAAGTAAGATTCACATTCAAAGAGTTTGTAATTATATCAAATACATGATTTAATTTTTTTAAATAAAATATATTTACTTTAACTTTGTTTTGAAAAGTGTTAACAACCATTTTAGGAAGGTGATAACCAACCGACCAAACGAAATCATGTTTCGCTTATAATAGTATAGTATAGATTATAATATAGAAGCCTTTACTTCTAGAAAAAATATCAAACTAACTTTTATTTTTAAAATAAAATTTGTCATTTTTATTATTTTTTGGGAATATTTAAAAAAATAGTGTAACTACAATCAATTAAATTTTTCAGTTTTTATTTTTAATTATATTTAAGATTGCATCTAATTACATGAATTTGCAGAAATTTTTCGACATTGCATCAAATCACAGAGAACTTCGTATTTTTTTAAAAAATGAAAATTTATATATTTACAAAAAAACTATTTTTACAAAAAAAAATTAATAATAGAAATTTGGCAAAAAAAACCTTTTGAACTTGGATATTTTTTAAAAAAACATCAATTTTTTCGCATGACACTTCGTTTTACACTCAATAACATTTGATGATTGTCACTTTGGACAAGATTAGGGGGAAAAATTAATCAATTTCTATTCTTATGTTCAATATCCTAAATTCAAAAATACACTTTGCTTACATAAGTGTGTCAAAACCTTCGTAATTTAATATTATCAAAATTAATTTTAGTATTTTATTGAAATTATTAATTTATCTCGGTGCTCAATTAAATAATTTTAAACTTAACTGATTTATTAATGTTGAACTTAATTTATGTAAGTTTTGCTCCCCTTAATTGGGTTAAAATTCATTATCTAAACCATCCCTAAGCGATTCATCTAAAATTTAATTTTTGAAGTAAATTGTTTTATAAATAATTATTTCAATTTTGAGTCAACCTTGCATAGATTTTATTTTTGTAAAGTTAAATTAGACCGAAAACGATAAATAACAAATAATTGGGTATGTTGCCTCGTCACATTTATGCAACTTAAAATTTGTCGATATAAAAATATTATAGTGTTCGATTTATATATTTTAAATGGGATAAATGAAGTTTAAGTTAATCGTTCTTTTATACTTACCATAAATTAATGTCATATCACATGATCTCCCCAAATTAAAATTCTTAACTGATTATCAAAATTAACTAAATAATTTATGATTACACCAGTCCTAAATCTTTTGATGATGCATTACTTCTCTACGATGAAACACATTCACCGGGTTTCAAAAAAAGGACAAGAGAATGCCCCAACTACGATGTCAACTACGGTGCCATTTGATAAAGGGGCCGACTCAAGTAATCTCAACAAAATCATGATGGAGGAAATTTTTCACTTTTCGTGAAGGCATTGCAGCAGTTGACGGTTATATCTTTGCAGGAGATATCCTTGAAATCAACCGTTTCAAAGTTTAATGAGTCTCGTTTTGTAAGCTCGAAAGATTGATAGCGATTTATAATCTACCCTTATTTTCTTAGTTAAGATATTTTTTCATATCACCTTAGGTTAGTTTAGGATTATTTAAATAAGCATGGAATATTAGTTTGTAATTTGTTGACTTTTATTATAAAACTGGCCAATAACTTGTGCAATCCACCGGTTGATCTTAAAATATTTGATAATATTAATTATATAATAAATGTTTTAGTTTTACAATAAAAAATAATAGAAATAAAATATTATTAAATATTTTTATTGAAAATAATGTAATCACGTATATATTTTCTGCTATTGACAGTTTCAAACTTTAAATAGTTAAAAATAGAAAATCATTTCACTTTTCTAATAGGGATCTATGTGCTTATTATTATGCTATTAACATATTTTATATTGCACTAACCATATTAGATACATAAAATATAATGTGTTTGACTCTAACAATTTATATATTTTACTTTTATTAATTATACAAAGTAATTAATAGTGTTTATATGCGTCAATTTTTTTAAATTTAATTATGTTATTTGTCATATTGGATATCCGATCCAATCAGATTTGAATAACACGTACATATTTGAATTTTACAACACTCAATCCAAACCCAATATGTTATAATCTTTGTGCCTTAAACCATAAATATGTGTTAATTGTGTTTTAATTATAAGTATTGGAATAATTTCTTAATCGTATAAGCATTATAACATGTTGTGCAAGACATGCCTCTAATATAACAAGACTAAGTCAAATTGACAGCCCTAAAAATTAGTTATATGATAATCTAAATTTGTATTTTGTACTGTATTACTTGAGTCTGTAAAATGTCAAAGATTAGACTGGAGTATTTTTCTGTAAACAGTCTCAAGCCTAAGAATAAACTCTGGAAGAAGATCATGCCTCAGAGAAATTGTGAAGAACTTTGGAGTTGAATAAATCTGTTTTTGGAAAAACATTCTAAGTCAAGATATCTACAAGTCACAGATCAAGTCATATAGAGAAGTCATTCAAGAACTCCAGAATGACTTATCGAGAAGTCCAAATTGGCCTATCAAGAAGTACCAGAGATATCGACAAGTCAAGCGAATATATGAAGATTGAAGATATCGACAAGTCACTTTGTATATAGAGAACTCAGAGATATCGACAAGTCATTTCTACATGCAGAGTTTTGGAGACCTCGACAAGTCAAAGTTATCTCGAGAACTTAGAGACCTCAACAAGTCAAAACTACCTCGAGAACTCAAAGACCTCGACAAGTCAAAACACTTATAGAGAACTAATAGATCCCGATAAGCCATTATACTTATCGAGATGTCGATTCTCTGTAGATCAAACTGGAGATCTCGATATGAAGCTCAAGTACCGAATGAGGCAAGTTAAATATCCAAGATTATCAATTAACAAACGATCTAATCAGTTAGATTGAAAAGTCTACAAAAGCAGCTTGAAGAGTACAAGATCAAAGGCCAAGATTAACTGACAAAGGAAAGTCACAGATTCACAGGATTTGGAAAGATACTCTAAGCCAGAAATGGAAAGCTTTAGAGATAACTTAAAGTAGGGTTTAGTACAATCCATTGCATGCCGTGTAAACCTGCATTTACTAATATATAAAGTAAACACTAGTCCTTTACTTTTAATAGTATCAAACAGATCTAGAATTTCTTGTAACTCTCTCAAGTAAGAAGCTGAGTTCTTTACTTACAAAGAACCCATGATTTTTAGAAAAACATTAGCTTAATTTTAATACAAAATTAAGTGAGTTTTGAAATATTGTGTGCACTGTTTATTTCCAGTTAACATAATATTGCTGCATTTTTTATCTGCTTTGTTCACCAACAAATAAACATTCAAAAAGCCTTAAAAATATCCAAAACACATTCACCCCCCCCCCCCCCGTGTTGTATTCATTACCTAACAAGTGGTATCAAAGCAAAATCTGAAATCAAACAGATTAAAGATCTTGGAAGAATGAATACACGGAAAATTAACATTATCAAGATTCCCGCCTTTGATAGATCTAACTACATATTACGGGAAAAAAAATATTGTTGTTTATAAAGATGACCAATATACTATATGTTCTGATTCTCAAGAATGGCCCTTTCACTCCCATGGAAAGAGTTGAAGAATCTACAGATGGAGACATGGTCATTCCAGCTCATTATGCTCTTAAAGATCCTTCACGGTATACTGAACCTTAAAAGGAGAAAGTCTCTCTGGATAGTGGCTTGCAACTAATTTTAATAGAGTCACTTGACAATGTAATGTATAATAACATTATCAATCGTGACACGACCAAACATACCTGGGAGAAGATAAAAATTCTGTGTGAGGGAACAGAGGAAGTTAGGTCAAATCAAAGGAGAATTTTGGTATCTTAGTATGAGGGTTGCATGGCTAAACCTAAAGAAAGTATAACTGATATTTTTGAAAGATTCAATAAGATGATTAATGACTTGCAGCTTCATGAAAAATACTATGAAGCTGAGGAGATCAACTTGAAGTTTTTGCTCACCCTTCCTGACCATTTAGAACAGAAGATTTCAACTATAAGAGAAGGGAAAGACTTGAGCAGAATGACACTGGAGGTTTTATATGGTAACTTGAAAACCTATGATCTGGAAATGATTCAAAGAAAGTCTTTAAGAGTTGGTCAAGGACACATTGTCGATGGATCAAGTGCTCTAGTGGTTAATGACAACCAGTCATCTGATGATGAACAAGAAATTCAGACTCTAGTTGTCTCAAGTAATGAGCAAAAGAACAAGGAACCACAGAAGCAAGTTATTCTTGAACTTGAGGATGATGAATTTTACACCTTAGATGAACTGGATGAGTTAGATCAGTTCATGGCTTACTTAGCAAGAAAATTCTCTAACATTAGAGTAAAGAAGCCAAAGTTCTTCAAAAATAAGGGACAAATATCCAACAAGGACAATAACTGGAAAGGAAAAACACTGTATAAATCTGAAAGCAAAAATGGTTATAAAACAGGATCTGTTGACAGATTAAAGATTAGGTGCTTTAATTGTGATGAATTGGGCCATTTTGCTATAGAATGCAGGAAGCCAAAGAAAGTGGAGAAGGACAAGGCTTATCTTGAATTGGAAGCAAAGTATGATGCTCTTTTAAGAAAGCAACAAGGTAAAGCTTATATTACAGAAGGAAAGAGTTGGGATGATTCTGAAAATGATGAAGATGAGGAAGTAGGAAACTATGCACTCATGGCCTTGGAGCAAGGAGAGTCATCCTCATAAAAAATAAAGGTACCAACTCTTACCACCATTGATTTAAATGAAATTCAATATAAGGAAACTGTTGAAAAGATGAGCATAGAAATGTTCCATATCCATATTAGCATGGTAGCAGCTACTAAGGAGGTCAGTAGGTGGCCAAAAGCTAATGAGAAGCTTGAGAGTGAGAAACAAAAGTTTGATCTACTGCTTGTGGAGCTTGAGAGAGTCAAGCAAGAAAATGATTATCTAAAGAACAAGCTGAAGTGTGCTACTGAGATAGAAGCTGTGTTGAGGAAGAAGCTAGAAAAGAATGAAGTGAAACTGAAATCATTTAGAAATGCATCTCAGTTAGTTTGTCAGTACCATGAGAAGAATAAGCCATGTGCTAACATAGCTATTGGCTTGGATTATGATGTATTAAACAACAACAAGAAAGTTGAAGGCGATAAAGGAAAAGCAACTGCTAGTGAAGATGTCCCATCTATGCTGAGAAAGGTTGGTTCACCTATGTTCAAAGCATGTGAAGTAAATTTCAGTGAAGAAGAGTTGATCATAAAGTAAGAAATTGCTGATGAGGACAATGAAAATAAATGTACAAAAATAACTCCAACTTCTAAAGTTGAGAAGAAGCCCATGGTTGATCAAACTCCCAAGAAGCAATCAAGGAAGTTAAAACTGAAGATACAAGAAAGAAGAAGAAAAACAAAAATGGAAAGATTGGGATAAACAAAAGCAACAACTTTGCATTTGTTGCTGATGCTCCTAGAAAACAATGTCAGAAATATGGCGCTACAAATCATTTAACTCATCTTTGTAAAAAGGTTGTTAGTGAGCCGAGATAGGGAGCATGCAAGTATAGTGAAGCAAAGACTGGAGATATCTATTTCTTCTATAATAATTTTGATTGCATTCCTTGCAACATGAAAGTAATGACAAGTTTCCATAATCTGAGAGTAGACATCAAGAAAATCAACATTGGATCTGCAGCCAAAAAGGAACATACAAATCAAGCAATGAATACCATTCTAACTGAATCAACTCATTCTAATTCTGCACATTCTGTTAACAAGAAGAAAGTACCCAACACTGCTTGGATAACTAAAAACACTTAATCCTCATTGTGTGCAGGGCAAAATGAAATGAAGAAAATCATATGGATCATAGATAATGGATGTTCAAGATATAAGACTGGTGAATTAGCCCTGCTATCACAGTTTGAGGAGATGGTTGGCCCATTAGTGACTTTTAGAGACAACATCAAAGGTTTCACAATGGGATATGGCAAATTGATTTCTGGAAATATTGTCATAGAAGATGTAGCATTGATTGCTGGTTTGGAAGTAAATCTCCTAAGTGTCAGTTAGTTCACAGATAGAGGATTCAATGTAAAATTTGATAAAGAAGAATGCTTAATCATCAGCAAAAAGACTAATGAAGTTGCTCTAAAAGGAGTAAGAAAGGGAAGCCTATTTATTGCAGACTTGGACTCAGCAAATAAGGATGGAATTTGTTTCTTCTACACCAAGGCATCTGAAGAACAAAGGAAGTTGTGTCATACAAAGCTCTCTCACTTGAATTACAAAGCAATCAACACTCTTGTCAAAAAGGAGTTAGTGAGAGACATGTCAAATCTGGAGTTTGCTCAGAATGAGGTCTGTGAGGCTCGTCAAAAAGGAAAAATGAAGAGATCAAGTTACAAGAGTAAAACTGTGAATTCTATAAGTGCACCTTTGCAACTTATTCACATGGACTTATTTGGATCAGTTAATGTCTTATCAATTTCAAGAAAAAAAATATGCACTTGTGATGTTGGATGACTACTCAAGATACACATGGGTAAAATTGATATATTTTAAAGATGAAACTCCACACATCATAATTGAACACATCAAGAAGATTGAGTAACAGGCTGAAGATTAGAATTGTGTGAAAAGATTGAGGAGTGACAATGGCACATAATTCAGAAATATAACTTGTTAGATAATGAATTACACACAGGGGGGTTAATGTGTTTTTGTATTTTTATGCTTTTCTTGAAATTTTTATGGTTGTGAACAAAGTAAATTAAATCTTGCAGTGAGATGTGTTAATACTGAAATTAAAAAAACAATAAAAATGAACACAAATCTTTCAAAACTCACTTAATTTTATATTAAAATTAAGAATGTTTTGCTATAAAATTTCTAGGCTCTTTGTTGTTAAAGAGCTTAGCTTCTTCCTTGAGAGAATACAAGATTTTTCTGATCTAAATTGTTACTTCTAACAAAGGACCAATGTTAAATTTATATAATAGTTAAGTGTGTAATAAGAGATGATATTCACTTTAGTAAACTATCACTAATCATTCCATTTTAGGAAAAGTATATCTTCCATTTCTGGCTTAGCATATCTTTGCATACTGTGTTAACTTTGATATTCCTTTGTCAGTTAATCTTCACCCTTGATCTTGCACGCCTCAAGCTGCCTTTTGTAGAATTGTCAATCCAGTTGAGTGGATTATTTGTTGATTTTTAATCTTGGATATTAAACTGATCTACATTTTGTACTTTGAGTTATACCTCGAGATCTCCAGTTTGGTATATAGAGAACTTGACATCTCGATAAGTATATTGGCTTATAGAGATCTCTCATTACTCTATAGTTTCTTTGACTTCTAAGGGTCTCTGAGTTCTCTATAAGAGAATTTAGCTTGTCGAGATCTTTTCTTTTTGCTTATAGATATCTCTGAGTTCTCTAGTGACTAATTGACTTGTCGATAACTCAGAGTTCTCTAGTGATATTTGACTTGTCAATATCTCAAAGTTCTCTAGTGATATTTGACTTGTCGATATCTCAGAGTTCTCTAGTGATATTTGAATTATCGATAACTCTGAGTTCTCTAGTAAAGAAATGACTTGTTGATATCTCCAATCTTCATGTCTTCAATTTGGCTTGTCGATATCTCTGAGTTCTCTAGTTGCTTTCCTGACTTCTCTATAATTCATTCTGGAGTTCTCGAATGACTTCTCTAAAACACTAAATATATGACTTGTAGAGATCTTGACTTTGAACATTTTTCTCAAAACAGATTTATTCAACTCCAAGCTTCTTCATAATTCTTCTGAGGCATGATCTTCTTGATCTTCTTCCAGATAGAATTCTTAGGCTTGATACTATTTAAAGAAAAAGACTTCAGTCTGCTCTTTGACATTTTTACAAACTTTAAATGTTACAATGCAAAATGTAAACTAAGATTACAATACAACTTACTTAGGGTTGTCAATTTGACTTAGTCTTGTTATTGTACATGCATGTCTTACACAATAATCTCCCCCAATTCGTGAGAAGATTGTGTTGGGAATATGTTGTGAACTTGATGATTACATTAACAAAACACCTTAGTAGATTCAACTTAGTGAAAAATGTAGCACTCGACGGATGATCAGATATAGTCCCGACGGATGATGATTTGACATCCATCGAGTGAGTAGCTTATGTAACAATAAGTCATGTAGCACATTTCTGCAAACACCTTTGTATAGTAGCATAAAAGTTATGTTGACTTTAATTAGATATGCAGAATAGGTTGATTAATTGTAAATATAAGATGTCTTGTAATTCTGCATAAATGAAATGAAGTCAAGTGTCAAATAGCTACCTGACGGATGATCAACAAAGCTACCCGACGGATGATCAACAAGGCAACCCGACGGATAATAATCATGTACCCGACGGATGATCAATATAAACATCTGTTGATAGTGACAACACAGTCACATGCGTCGAGTGTTTGAAAAAGGAATGTGGCAGCCTATTCAGCTGGATTTTTTAGAACAAAGAAGCATTACCATTTCCATGCTATTATGAAGATATTCAAAGATGCTTGAATAGAGTAGTGAAGCAGCATGGTATTAGACTTGATAGGTTTTGTTTTATTATCTTGTCTTTTTACTATGTAATCTTGGTGATATATAAACCAAGAGTAGCAAGTAGAACAACAACAAGACTAAGCAAATACATTCTCAGAGAAACAACTGTAAGCTGAATCCTGTAGCATTTCTCTGTAAGTTTAGTTGTTCATATTTGTAAGCAGCTGTGAGCTATTCAAGCTTCACAGGGTTCTCTTGATATATATATATATATATATATATATATCTGGTGGATACATTCAAATCCACCAGAAAGTTTTTAAAGACTTGTATTTTTATTACTTGTGTTTTGATTTATCTAACTCTTCATTCCGCACTTTGCAAGTCAAACACTTATATATTATTAAGTTAGAACCATTTTTCATTAATCTAAAAAAATAGACAGAATTACATTCAACCCCACCCCCCCTTCTGTAATTCTTGTTGTATTGTTAGGGACTAACAATTGGTATCAGAGCAAGCACTTGAAGCACATAGAGTTTAAAGATCATAACAAACAGCAAGATGAACAAGAAGGATGTTGGAGTCAAGATTCCTTTTCTGGACAAAGATAATTACCATCACTGGAAGGTAAAGATGCATCTTCATTTACTTTCTCAAGATGAGGCCTATGTGGATTGCATAGAGAGAGGTCCTCATGTACCAATGAGAGCTGCAACTGGAAATGAGCCATCAGTTCCCAAGCCAAGGCATGAATGGTCAGATCCTAATATTAAACAAGTCAGGAAGGACAAGAAGGCCATGAATATCTTATTCAATGGATTTGATGGTGACATGTTTGACAACATCATCAATTGCAAGACAACCAAGGAGGTTTGGAACACCATTCAAATAATTTGTGATGGTACTGAATAATTTAGAGAAAACACGATATAGTTGCTAATTCAACAATATGAGCATTTCCACTGTGAAGAAGGTGAAACTATCACTGATATCTTTAGTAGATTTCAAAAGCTACTAAATGCTCTGAAGCTGCATGGAAGAGTCTACCAAACCAAAGACTCTAACCTCAAATTCCTGAGATCCCTTCCAAAAGAATGGAAACCAATGACAGTCTCCTTGAGAAATTCACAAGAATACAAGGAGTTTACACTAGAGAGACTGTATGGCATTCTAAAGACTTATGAGCTTGAAATAGAGCAAGATGAAAGAATCGAGAAAGGGAGAAAGAAAGGAGGGTCCATTGCACTGGTTGCTGAGTTAGAGAAAGAGAAGGAAATGAAGATAGAAGCTGTTGAGTCTACTTCAAAGGTCTGTGAAAACAAGGGCAAGGGGTTGGTAGCAGAAAATGAAGATTCTTTGAGCCAAGATGATATGGATGATATTTATGAACATCTTGCATTTCTTTCCAGAAGATTTTCCAAGCTCAAGTTCAAGAAGAACTTTAGAGCAGCTAAGCCAAATAGAAACATAGTGGATAAATCAAAATTCAAATATTTCAAATGTGGCTTGGCAGGGCACTTTGCCAGTGAGTGTAGAAAGTCAGATTCCAGCAAGAAAAAGTTTGAGCCTGTGGATTATAAAAAGAAGTTTTTTAAGTTGCTCAAACAAAAGGAAAGGGCGTACAAGAAAGTGACTGGGCAGCAGATGATCTGGATGAGGATGAAGATGTCAGCTATGTCAATCTAGCCCTAATGGCCAAGTCTGATGAAACAGAGACAAGTTCTTCAAGTAATCAGGTAATAACCACTAACCTTGCACATTTATCTGAAGTTGAGTGTAATGATGCAATAAATGACATGTCTATAGAATTATATCATTTGCGTGTTACACTTAAGTCCCTCACTAAGGAAAATGCTAAAATCAAAGAAAACAATTTGTTTTTAAGTGAGAGGAATAATGTGCTAGAGTCTCAGTTTATTGAATTTGAAAAATTGAGAATAGATAGTAAGATTGCTAAGGAGAAATTTACTGAGTACTTGAAGAAAGAAGAAATTTTGAAGAAGCAGCTTGAACGAGAACAGAAGGTGATTAAGGCATGGAAATCATCTAGAGATGTCCATGCTCAAATCACCAAAGTTCAAGGTATTGAATGCTTCTGTGATGCAGCCTGGAAAAAGAATAAAGAGAAGCTGGAGTCCAATTTGGTTGAAGAATTGCAAACAGATGTAGACTCGACGGATGATGAAAGTCATCCGTCGGATAATCAAAAAGGTTATCCGTCGAGTGACATAAATCCTCATCTGTCGGCTGTAAGCAAACCTGTGAGTAAAGCCAAACTTGCCAAGTTAAATGAAAAATATGGATCAGTTTCCAAAAACTTTATTTCAAGTAAATCTAGTCAAGTGAAGAAGGAGAAGAAAGTGAATGTTGGTCATCTGTCCATCAAGCAATTGAATGACAGACTAGAAAAGATTGAGGTTAAAACAGAGGCTAAAAAGAAAAACAATAGAAATTGAAAAGTAGGGATTAACAAACATAACAACTACACACCTGATAAGCATGCTCCTAGAAAAATCTGTGTTAAGTATGGTAGTGTTAATCATCTGTCTGTTAATTGCAAACTTGCCATGCCTACCTCCATGACTGTACCACCTTATTTTCCCAACATGAGTGCTATGCCTTCTATGCTTTTGAATGCTATGTCTACACAGAATATGAATGCACAATTTGCTAATATGCCATTTGCACCTAATCCTTATTATGATGCATTTAGTCTGCCTCAAATGCCATTTAGCATGCCCTACTAGAATAACATATTTGCAAATAGCATGCCATTTCCTGTTAATCAAAATGTGCATGATAATTCTGTTTTAATGAATGGTTTCAAAGGTCCAACTCAGATGACTAAGGATGAATCTGATATCCTCAAGTCAAATGAGATCAAACCTAAGAAAGAAGAAAGCTAACAAGGCTGGACCCAAGGAAACTTGGGTACCAAAATCAACTTGATTTAGTTTTAATGTGTGCAGGGAAACAGAAAGAATCTGTGGTACTTGGATAGTTGTTGTTCAAGACACATGACTGGAAATTCTACCCTGCTTACAGAGTTCAAGGAGAGAGCTAGCCCAAGTTTTACATTTGGAGATGACAGCAAGGGTTATATTGTGGGATATGGCTTGATTTCAAAAGACAATGTCATCATTGAGGAGGTTGCCTTAGTGGATGGTCTCAAGCATAATTTGATGAGTATCAGCTAGCTTTGTGATAAAGGCAATTCAGTAACCTTCAATACAGAAGCCTGTGTTGTGACAAACAAGAGGAGCAACAAAGTGGTTCTCACTGGAGTGAGAAAAGGTAATATGTACCTAGTTGACTTCAACTCATCAAATAAAGAATCTGTTACTTGTCTTCTCAGTAAAGCAAGTCAAGATGAAAGTTGGCTATGGCACAAGAAGCTATCCCATCTAAACTTCAAGACCATGAATGAGCTTGTAAAGAAAGAACTGGTTAGAGGTATTCCTCAAGTGGAGTTTTCTAAGGATGGACTGTGTGATGCTTGCCAAAAGGGAAAGCATATCAAAGCATCATTCAGAAAGAAGCTTGATTCAACAATTGAAGAACCTTTGCAACTGCTACATATGGATTTATTTGGACCAGTCAATGTGTTGTCCGTCTCAAGGAAGAGATTTTGCCTAGTAATTGTAGATGATTTCTCAAAGTTCTCTTGGACATATTTCCTTAAGTCTAAAGATGAGGTTAGTGAAATCATCATCAATCACATAAGGCAAGTCAACAATCATCCTGATTTCAACGTTAGAAGAATCAGGACTGACAATGGAACTGAATTCAAGAATTCTGTTATGAGAGTATTTTGTGAAGAGAATGGGATTATGCATTAGTTTTCAGCAGCAAGAACTCCACAACAAAATGGAGTAGTAGAAAGAAAGAACAGATCACTTATTAAAGTTGCAAGGACCATGCTCGAAGAATCACAGTTACCAACATACTTCTGGGCTGAAGCTGTAAATATTGCATGCTACACTCAGAATATTTCTTTGGTTAATCAAGCAAAATGCATGACTCCCTACCAATTGTTCAAGAACAAGAAGCCAACTCTAAATTTTCTTCATGTCTTTGGCTGTATATGTTATATCTTGAGAAATCAAACTGATCAAAATGGGAAGTTTGATGCTAAAGCAGATGAAGGAATTTTTATTGGATATGTTGTTGGTAAAGCATACAGAGTCTACAATCTGAGAACCAACATTGTTATGGAATCAATACATGTTGTGTTTGATGATAAAAAGATTGAAGGACTGCAAGATGGAGATTACCATGAGAGCCTCAAATTTGACAATGTGGAGATGGTTAATGATGATAGTGATAATGAAAGTGATCAAGAAACTACTAATAAGGATAGTGCAGAAATATCTACAATCAATGAAGCTAATAACTCAACATCCATCGAGTTACAGAATGCTTCATCCGTCGATAGACAATCTGCATCATCCATCGGGAGACAATCAACTTCATCCATCGAAACTCAAAATACACCATCCGTCGGGTCATCAAAAGAAGCTGAAAGTCAGAATAGATTACTTACAGAAAGTTCCCCTTTTTCAAATCATAGATTCACAAACTCAGGGGGAGTTTCTAATAATCAAAACTCAATCTCATATCAAGACAACAATGAGACCTCTTCATCTAGAGCTAATCTACCTCAACAAAGAAAAAGGACAAAGGATCACCCTTTTGAACTCATCATTGGTAATGTATCTTCTAGAGTTCAAACAAGGAGAGCAACTCAGGAAGAATGTCTATATAGCAGTTTCCTATCTAAGGAAGAACCAAAGAAGGTAGAAGAAGCTTTGTTGGATCCTGATTGGATTTTAGCTATGCAGGAGGAGCTAAATTAATTTGAAAGGAACAATGTTTGGAAGCTGGTACCCAAGCCTAAAGGAAAGAATCCAATAGACATCAAATGGGTATTCAGAAACAAGATGGATGAAAATGGCATAGTAGTGAGGAACAAATCTAGATTGGTTGTTAAGGGCTATTGTCAACAAGAAGGAATAGATTTTAATGAAACCTTTGCTCCTGTTGCAAGACTTGAAGCCATCAGAATCTTCTTAGCCTATGCAGCCCATGCCAATTTCAAGGTCTATCAAATGGATGTCAAAAGTGCTTTTCTAAATGGAGATTTTGGAGGAGGAAGTCTATGTCAGTCAGCCTCCTGGTTTTGAAGATCCAAATCTACCTGATCATGTATACTATCTTTTGAAAGCACTCTATGGATTGAAGCAAGCACCTAGAGGCTGGTTTGACACTTTGTCAAAGTTTCTTTTAGAGAATCACTTCACTAGAGGTATTGTAGACAAAACTTTATTCTTTAGAAATGTTAATGGCTCTAGCATACTTGTTCAAATTTATGTAGATGACATTATTTTTGGCTCTACAGATGAAAAACTTTGCAAAAAGTTTGCCAAATTGATGCAAAGTAAGTATGAAATGAGCATGATGGGAGAACTAACTTACTTTCTTGGTTTGCAAGTTAAGCAAGTTAGTGATGGAATATTCATTAGTAAAACTAAATACATTTATGATCTTTTAAAGAAGTTTGAACTAATGGATTGCACATCTGCAAAAACTCCCATGGCCACTGAAACTAAACTTGAATTAAACACTACTGAAAAGTCTGTGGATATTTCAAGTTATAGAGGCATGGTTGGCTCACTTCTATACTTAACAGCTAGTAGGCCAGATATAATATTTGCTACATGTCTTTGTGCTAGATTTTAGGCTGATCCTAGAGAATCTCATTTAATTGCTATTAAGAGAATTTTCAGATATCTTAAAGGTACACCAAAACTTGGCATTTGGTACCCTAGAGATTCTGGTTTTGATCTAACTGGTTATTCAGATGCAGACTATGCAGGTTGTAGAATTGATAGAAAAAGTATAACAGGAACCTGTCAATTTCTAGGAAACAAACTTGTGTCCTGGTTCAGTAAAAAGCAAAATTCAGTTTCTACTTCTACATCAGAAGCTGAATATATTGCTGCTGGCAGTTGCTTGCACATATTTTGTGGATGAAAAACCAATTGCTAGACTATGGTCTGCAAGTGGAAAGAATTCCTATTTTCTTTGACAACACAAGTGCAATTGCCATCACTGAGAATCCAGTACAGCATTCAAGAACAAAGCACATAGACATCAAGTACCACTTCATGAGGGAACATGTAATGAATGGTACTGTGGAACTATATTTTATTCCATGTAAAAAATAGCTTGCAGATATATTTACCAAGCCACTGGATGAATCCACATTTTCAAGGTTGGTAAGTGAGTTAGGTATGCTTAATTACTCTCGAATCTTTTCAGATATTTTACAAGTTGTAAAGCAGCCACAAATTTAATTGATTTTTCAGTTCTGGATGAAGTTTTGGCTAAGTCAAAATTTACATCTTAACGGATGATCATTATCCATCGAGTTCGATCATCCATCGTAATACAATTTGTTAATAAAATCATTTTTTTCTGGAATTTTTATAACTCGACGGATAATGTTTATCCTCATCCGTCAAATTTTCTAAATCCTAGCCATTAATTTTCTGAACATTATCCATTGAGTATACTTACAGTTTGTAAGCATAACACGACGGATGGTTGATGGAATTTTTATAGTTTATTTTATTTTAACGGCTATTTTGGGCAATTTTTATTGGTCACTTTATTTTACTTTATTATTTTTGACAGTTATTTTTTGAGATGGTATAAAAGCAAAATTCATTTTCATTTCTTTTTTTTTATCATTCTCAATTCATCTGCTCTAACTTCTTTCTTTCTCAAAAGTAATTACCCTCTCTCTACAACTTTTACTCTCTAACAATGGCACCAGTCATCAAAATCATGTCTCAAACTGGCTTTATCTATGAGAAGAACAATTTCACGGCTCTCGTAAATAAGGGGATTCAATAGTCTGGAGACTACCACAAAATGATGGATTTTGTGCAAGGCTGTAAGCTCAAATATGCCATGTTGGAGTCTCCCACTATCTACTGTGAGGTTATGGAGGAAACATGGACGACTGCAGTGTACAACTCAACTGACAAGACCATCACTTTCACTATTAAAGGTAAGGAATTCTGTGTTAATAGTGACATTGTTAAAGTATGCTTTAAGATTCCTGATAATGCTGTTACTACTCCACACACATACGCTGATATTGTTAACATGTTAAACTCCATGGGTTATGCACTCACCATCTCTAAATTAAGTGAAACTAGGAGATTGGGTCTTAGAAAAGAATGGAGTTATCTGTGTGATGTAGTTACTAAAGTATTTTATGGTAAAATTAGCAACTTTGATTCTGTTAATATCTCCATGCTCAATATGCTCTACATGCTAGTAACTGATAAATACTTCAATTTTAGTGATCTAGTCTTGTTTGAGTTGGGGTTTAAGTTAGGGGAGCTTAATAAGAGGGGTAAGAATGTTTATTATGCTAGATTTTTCATGATGCTTGCTAACCACCTCTCTGAGGATATTGTGCTTGAGAACCCAACCAACAAGTTAGATTGTTGGGTTCAAGAAAGAAGAATTATTGCAAATCTCAATAGAGCAGATCACCACAAAGAGATGCCACTCTTCTACTTTCCAGTAATGGAGGCACCTCAGGTAAGTGAGGTAACTTCAACTGTCTCTACTCTTCCAACCTCAACCATTTCTTTGCCTTCTAGTGTAGCTGTTATTCCCAGTGGACTAACAATGAGATTTACAGAAGGGGGGTTGAATGTAAATCTCAAAACTTTTTCAAGTTTTGAGCAGTTTCTAAGGCTAAGTGTTTTAGAGAACTAATGTGTGTGAATTGCTTGAAGCTAATACAGACAAATATATATTCAAACATAAATGTAAAGAACACAAAGAACTAAAAAACTTTTCTGGTGGATTTGTTGTTCCACCAGAGATGTGTTATTTCAGAAAATCTGTGATTCAAAGAATTAAATCACAGCTGCGTCCTAGTACAAACTAGATGATTTTCTCTCTGGATTTTTCTAAACAGCTCTGGAAAATTCACACTCTAATTACTAGCTGCTACTTGATTTATATATCACCAAGTTTACAAGTGAAGAGAAAACTGTAAAATACAATTAAAAGATTCTTCACATGTTTCTTCTTCATTTCTCTATCCAATGCAATTTAGGTTTAGCTGTGAATCTTTGATAACTTCCTTGTTTACACCCGAATGGAAATGCTGCATTTTCTTGATTCCTCCTAGAGGCTGCCACATTTTAGTTTGTCTCTGTCAACCCATGTGCCTCTGTCAGCTTATGAATTGTCACTATCAACTGCTATTGAACTAAGCATCCGTTGAAGCTTTCATCCATTGATGACTTTATCCGTTGAAGCTTTATCCGTTGAAGCTTTATCCGTTGATGCATTAGCAGTTGAAGCTTTATCCGTTGAAGCACTCATCCGTTGATGGATGTTATCCGTTGAAGCTTTAGAGACATCCGTTGAAGCTTTGTTTCTCATCCGTTGAAGGCCTTTAATATCAGTTGACACTACTTCACTTATACAAAATTACAAGACATGAAATATTTATAATTAGCCCTCCTATTTGTATATCCACTAGTAGTCAACATGACTGATAATTTCCCACAACATCTAAGAATTACAACTTAAATACAGAGAGTGAAATGTGCTACAATACTAAACTTATTTCTAAGTAAAGCTACTCCTTCAATGGATAGCCAAAATGGTCTTATCCGTTGAGGCTACAAACACTAGATTTATACTTAAGTGTTTTGTTTAACTTATCATCAAACTAATATACATATTCCTAATAATCTCCCCCTATTTATGTCTACTAGAACTGTAGGCATAAATTTGGGTTTAACTTGATGATAACAAAACACTTATCAAACATATGAACTGAAATAAAGTAGAAATTCAAAAGTGCTGCAAAAATGTTTATACTAAGATAGAATTGAAGAATTACATTGTTTCCAAGGGTGCTCCTTAAGCCTGAGTAGATTAATTTCTTTTCCTTTGATCCCTTGTTTTCTTCCCTAGCTTCCTGTCATTTTCCTCTATTTGGAGTTGGAGTTGTCTGTAGAATTCAGCTTCATCTTCTTCATTGATGTCCAACTTAGATTGCATATCCTTGAGAGTTTCATTACTGGCAATCTTGAGCTGATCTTCAAGTCTGAAAAATCTTCTGACTCCTTTATTGTCTCTGAACTCCATCAACCAATGAGGTGATTTATGAACTGTAATTCCTCTCTCTGGGATGAGTAATGTTCTAGGCAAGGCATTGGGCTCCCACCAAGTTTTCCTTATGCTGACAATCTTGTTGAGAATCTCAGTTTTAGCAGTCCTGGTAAAGCCAGAATCCCTTTTTATAGCTGAGTAGACTCTAACCAAGGTAGAATAGCCTTCATCCAGAATTCTGTAAAGAGGCCAAGTCCTTTCCCCACTTCCTTTATATTTGAACACTAATCTTTCTGGAAGCTGTCTGTAGGCATCTATTCTCCTTACTTCCTCCAGCTCATCCAGATAGAGTTCAATGTCTGTAAATTCCTTTATGTCACAAATGTGAACATAATCATCCTTTGAGGCTTGTGGCTTAGGCTTAGGCTTCTGAGTGAATTTGATTGAGGTTAGAGGAGGTGTTGATTTGATTTTTCTTTTCTATTTCTTTGATGGTGGAGAAATGGTTAAGTAAGTGGGCAATTTGATGGTGTCCCAAATCAATTGGTTCCTCCTTAGGAGTGATTGTTTCACCATGGATGTTTATGAAGGGGCTAGGCACAATGGGTTCAAGAATAGAAGGTAGTGGTTTGGATTTTGATTGGGTTTCTTCAGTTTCATCTACAATCTTCCTTTTTGCATTGACCTTCCATATGTTCCCTTTCTGCCATTCCTTTCTTTCCTTGCTTCTTTCTTCCACATCATCATTAAGCATGTCCCCCATACCTACATCTTCACCCTTATCTTCAATTTCTTTCTTTTCTTCAGCTTGACTTAACTTTAGCTGTTTTTCAAGCTTTGCTTGTGCTCTTTTGTCAGCCTTTAGCTTTTTAGCTTCTTCTTTCAACCTTCTGGCTTCTTTCCTCTTGGCTATTGAGAATTTGGGATGTCCTTGTATGACACAGATACTATTTCCCTCTCTAAAGATAATAGCCATGTTCATTCTTTCAACTACATCCTTGGTCTCCTTGTGCTTCATGATATTACCACCCAAAACCTTGTCTTCATCAGGCTTTGGGAGAGGAAAATCAACTCCTTTCAACTGAGCAAGGCTTAGAGGGTTCTTTGTAGAGTCCTTGTTGGATCTGTTATTGGGCTTGAGAACCATAGGTTTCAGATTCTTGGAAGAAGTCTCTCCAACCTTATTCCTCCTTACTGGCTTGAGCTCCATAATGATTGGCTCCACCTTTGTGTTATGCTTCACATATTGTGATTTTGAAGTTGTAGAACCAAAAATTTGTTGCATCCTTTCATCAATTTTCCTCCTTTGCTCTTTGACTTTCATCTCAACTGCTGTTATCTGGATTAGATTAATTCCATCAAGCTTTCCTTTGATTTGAAGTGTTGGAGAAGTGGTGATGGCAGGAACTAGCACTTTAGATATTTGAACTTTTGTTGATGGCTCTCCTTCCCTTTCCCCTTTATTCTCCCCCTTTTTGTTATCATCAAGGATAGGGGTCAAGCCTTGTGCTTTTTCCAGCTGCAATAGTAGACTTGTCTGAGAATGTTGATTTTGAAGAATGGTGACCACAGAGTCTTCAATGACTTGAACTCTGTTTTCCAACTTGGCCAGCCTCTTGTCAGCATCAGACTCTCTCCTTAATCTCAGCAACAAATCTTGCATTATACCATAAGGCATGACTGAATCCAACTTCTCAGAATTATAGGATTTAAGATCAGCAATATCCTTTTTGAGTTCATTCACACTCAAATTATGTCTGATGTGCTGTAACTGCAAGAGATGCAGAGAGTCTAGATGAGCTTGAATAATAGCCTTGGTACCAGCATCTGAAGTGTCCTGAAGGGCCTTTTGAATAGCCATAACCTGCTTGACCAAAGCTACACCAAACTGTCCTGGTGTAGATTTCTTTGTCCATGCCCATTCAGGTAAATCTGGAACAGAACTTGGGCCTGCATCTCCCCCTAAGTTCATGCTCCCATCCAAAGAAATAGAGTCATCATCATTAGAATTTACTTCAAATTTTTCAGATGGCTCACCAGCTTGAGAAGGCATCCTATTAACAGCAGCTTTATCTCTTTGAAGAGATTCTGAAGTGTGCACTATGTTCAAAGTCTGCTCTGCCTCCACATTGCCCTGAGCAGCCAACAGTTGATAGGCTGAAACAGGATGAGTGAAAGTGTCAGCATTCAAGGAAATGTTATCAATTTCATCTTTGTAATGTTGCTGAAATTGTCTTCCCTTTTCAGCATCATCCACAGTTATTGACTCACTAGCAATGGCTGGATCCACCCTTATAGCTTCTGTACCTGCTTTTCTCTCATTTTCTCTATATTCTTGCATTAGGGGCTCCCCCTGGCTCACACCCACCCTCACACCCTCACCCTCACCTACTAAGGTGGCACTCCCCTCACTCACTTTTGCCATGCTGGAAGAAATAGCATGCATATTTTGACTCTCAACCTCTCCTTTTGCCTGAGAGCAACCCAGCCTCTCACTCAAATTATCACTCTCTTCCCTCAATCCTAGAAGTGATTGTACAGTAACCATGTCTTCTACACTTGGAATTGATTCAGTTATATGTGTAGAGACCATCAACGGATAGGGAGTATCCGTTGAAGTGGAAACTGATGATATCAACGGATAACTGCTGTTAAGCTTATCCGTCGAAGATCAACCACTTGTCAACGGATGAGAGATATCCGTTGAAGAAGGAAAATATGTAGATATTGAAAGTGACATAATTGTTGAATCTGTGTGAATTGATTTTAAGTGAGGTGACACATATTCTTCAACTAAGTCTGAAAGAATTGGCTGATGATCCAACAAATCATCTAAAAGATGATGATCACCAGGATTTGAGTGGGGCTCCTCCCTGAGTTTTAAAGAGGGAGAATCAGGAATTGATGTGAATATCATATCCACATTCAGAGATGGTGATGGAGAATTTGGTGATTGATGTGTGTCTATTATGAGAGAATGGGGCTGTGACTCCACATTTGTTGGAGCCACATCAAGCTGAATTTGAGAAGGTAAAGATACATGTGGATGTATCTGTGCAGTGTGTGCCTCCTGTGTTGAAACTAGGGTTTTAGCCTTCTTTCTTCTTGAAAAGGCTTTGATAGGTGAATGTGTGGCTTCAGTGTCCCTCCCTCTTTTGTTCTGTGTCCCTGGTTGGGGACTATTTTCAATAGCTGCATCCTTTTGGGAGGATGTAACTAGGGATGTGTTTGACTCTTTTTGAACCACCATAGTCTTTTGAGAAACTGAGGCTTGGCTGACTAGGGTACCACTCACCTCTCCCACCTTATCCTGGGGGGTTTCTTGATGTTCACCCCTCCCCTCACCACTCACACCCTGTTCACTCCCTTCAGGGTTTATGGTAGTTGTTACAACTATTGTCTTTTGAGAAACAACAAAGGTGGTTTTCTTTGACTTGTGTTTTGGAATTTTAGTTTTGGTGGCTTTGGTAGGAATCTGTTGGGACAAAGACACAGATTCCATTGCCACACTAGAAGGCAAAGAAACAATGGGGTTCGAAGAGGTAGGAGTTGCAGAAGTATTTACCTCACTTACCTTAGGTGCATTCATTATTGGTAAATATACCAATGGCACATGGCTGTTGAGGTTAATTCTTAAAAGGTCTGCAATGACCCTTTTCTCTTGTGCCCAGCATTTGAGTTTATTGCTCTCATTAGTTATGACCAAACCTTCAGCAACATGGTTAGCCAATAACATAAAGAATCTAGCATAGTAGATGTTATGAGGTCTATTAGCTTTGTTACCTAACCTGGAACCTAATTCTAGCATGAAATAGTTGCTAAAATTAAAGTACCTATTAGAAACTAGCATATAGAGCATATTAACAACAAATGAAGTTATGGCATCAAAATTGCTAATCTTCCCAGAGAAAACCTTGATAAAGGCATCTCCAAGAAAACTCCATTCTTTCCTAAGGCCCTTTCTTCTAATGCTCCCTAAACTAGCAGAATCAAAAGAATAGCCTATGGAATCTAACATAGCAGATACATCATTATCAGTGTGTGGTGTCATGGCATTATTCTCAGGTAGCTTAAAGCAAGACTATATATCATCACAGTTAATACAGTAATCTTTACCTTTGAGAGAAAAAGTAATGGTCATATCTGTGGAGTTGAACTCTGCAGTTGTCCAAATCTCCTCAATTACCTCACAATAGATAGTTGGGGCTTCCAGCATTGTATAACTTAGTTTGCAGTTCTTGATGAAGTCCATCATCTTATGATAATCTGAGTGGGCTTCATTCTTTTCTACCAAGGCTACGAAATTGTTCTTTTCATAAACAAAGCTAGACTGAGACATAATCTTGACTACTGGTGCCATTGTTGTGAGTAGAGGTTGCAGAGAAAAGATTGAGAGTTTTGGGAGAGAAAGAGAGTAAAAATTGCAAGAAAGCGTAAAGTGGAAATAAGAATGCAATGGGCTTTTATACTTTCTCGAATTAAAACGTAAATAGAATGATTAAATAATACTTTTAAGTAAATTAAAACCGTTTGAGAATAAAGAAAACTATAGAAATTCTGAAAACTGCCTTTAATACAAATACATACAACTGTGTATATATGTATCAACGGTTAAGTAAGCGAATTAACTGCTGTGACTCACTTAAAGTAACTGATGTGACACTTCAACGGATGAGGTAAATAGTTATCCGTTGAAGATTAACACTGTTTTTATCCATTGAAGGATAAAATTACCAGAAATGTATTTGCCTTTCAACAGATAATGAACATCCGTTGATAGAATAATTTTGGCTTTCAACGGATAGGGAATATCCATTGATAGAATAAACTTTACTTAAAGCCAACTTTGTTCTTGCCACAAATTCATTTCAGGCTTCAAAGTAGATTATAATGAGGACATGAATTTATGAATAATTAAGCATACCTAGCTCACTTACTAATCTTTTGAATGTTGATTCATCAAGTGGCTTGGTAAATATGTCTGCAATCTGCTTTTCACTTGGAACAAAATGAAGTTCCACTGTACCTTTCATCACATGTTCCCTTATGAAGTGGTATTTGATGTCAATGTGCTTGGTTCTTGAGTGCTGTACTGGATTTTCAGTAATGGCAATGGCACTTGTGTTGTCACAAAATATAGGAATTTTGTCAACAGTTAGTCCATAGTCAAATAGTTGATTCCTCATCCACAATATATGTGCACAACAACTACCAGCAGCAATGTACTCAGCTTCAGCTGTTGATGTTGAAACAGAATTTTGCTTCTTGCTGAACCATGACATAAGCTTATTCCCTAGAAATTGACAGGTGCCAGTTGTGCTTTTCCTGTTTATTTTGCAACCTACATAATCTGCATCTGAGTAGCCAATTATATCAAAACCAGACTCTCTAGGGTACCAAATTCCTAGATTTGGAGTCCCTTTGAGATATCTGAAAATCCTTTTAATAGCCACTAAGTGAGACTCTTTAGGGTCAGCTTGAAATCTAGCACAGAGACATGTAGAAAACATTATATCAGGTCTACTAGTAGTTAAATATAAAAGAGAGCCAACCATGCCTCTATAACTTGAAATGTCTACAGACTTTTCAGCCTTGTTTAATTCAAGCATGGTGGGAGTGGCCATGGGAGTTTTTGCAGATGAACAATCCATTAAGTCAAACTTCTTTAAAAGATCATAAATATATTTAGTTTGACTAATGAAAATTCCACCACTAACTTGTTTAACTTGTAAACCAAGAAAATAAGTTAGCTCTCCCATCATGCTCATTTCATATTTACTTTGCATTAACTTAGCAAACTTTTTACAAAGCTTATCATCTGTAGAACCAAATATAATATCATCTACATAAATTTGAACAAGTATTGTAGAGCCATTAACATTTCTAAAGAAAAGAGTTTTGTCAACAGTACCTCTTGTGAAGTGATTATCTAGAAGAAATTTTGACAAATTCTCATACCAGGCTCTAGGTGCTTGCTTTAGTCCATAGAGTGCTTTCAACAGATAATACACATAGTCTGGAAAATTTGGATCTTTAAATCCTGAAGGTTGGCTTACATAAACTTCTTCCTTCAATTTCCCATTCAGAATTGCACTCTTGACATCCATTTGATAGACCTTGAAATTGGCATGGGCTGCATAGGCTAGAAAGATTCTGATGGCTTCAAGTCTGGAAACTGGAGCAAATGTCTCATCAAAATCTATTACCTCTTGTTGAGAATAGCCTTTAGCAACCAATCTGGCTTTATTGCTTATGACAATGCCATTTTCATCCATCTTATTTCTGAATACCCATTTTATGTCAATAGAACTCTTGTTCTTTGGCTTGGGTACCAGCTTCCATACTTTGTTCCTTTCAAATTGGTTTAGCTCCTCTTGCATTGCTAAAATCCACTCTGGATCCAATAGAGCTTCTTCTACTCTCTTAGGTTCCTCCTGTGAAAGAAAGCTACTATACAGACATTCATCTTGAGTAGCCCTTCTAGTTTGCACTTTAGATGAAGCATCATCAATGATCAGTTCAAAAGGGTGATTCTTGGTCCATTTCTTTGAGGTGGTAGATTAGCTCTAGATGAGGTTGCCTCAGTATTGTCATGATGTGAGATATAATGTTGATTGGTTGAAGATCCCCCTGAGTTGCTGATCATTTGAAAGGAATTGGGAGTTCTATCAATTGATGAAGTGAAATGATTATCCGTTGACAGACTGTGATCAACGGATGCTTCATTATGAACTTCAACAGATGATGCACTTTGTCTTTCAACGGATGCTGCATTGCTTCTATCAACGGAAGCTGAATTATGACTTTCAACGGATGCAACATTCTATGCATTATCCAAAGGCAGATTTTGAATTCTTTTTGAGGTGCCTTCTCCATCATTCTCATCTTCACTATCATCACAATATATCTCAATGTTGTCAAATTGGAGTCCTTCATGATGTCCCTCATCTGTTAGTCCATCAATCTTTTTATCATCAAACATAACATGCACAGATTCCATGACAATGTTGGTTCTTAGATTGTAGACTCTATATGATTTTCCAGCAGAATAACCAACAAATATTCCTTCATCAGCCTTTGCATCAAACTTCCCTTTGTGATCAGGTTTATTCCTCAGAATGTAGCATTTGCAACCAAAGACATGCAGAAAGTTTAAAGTTGGTTTTCTTCTCTTGAACAATTGATAGGGAGTCATGCCTTTTGCCTGATTAATTAGAGAAATATTCTGAGTGTAACATGCACAGTTAACAGCCTCAGCCCAAAAGTATGTTGGGAGTTTTGACTCTTCAAGCATTGTTCTTGCAGCTTCAATTAGTGATCTGTTCTTCCTTTCCACCACACCATTTTGTTGTGGAGTCCTTGGAGCTGAGAACTCATGCATGATCCCATTTTCTTCACAGAACAACTGCATGGTTGTATTCTTGAACTCAGTTCCATTGTCACTCCTGATATTCCTTACTTTGAAATCTGGATGATTGTTGACTTGCTTGATATGATTGATAATGATTTCACTAGCTTCATCCTTTGATCCAAGAAAATAAGCCCATGAAAACTTTGAGAAATCATCTACAATCACTAGGCAATATCTTTTCCTTGAAATTGGCAATACATTGACTGGTCCAAAAAGATCCATGTGTAGCAGTTGTAATGGTTCATCAATTGCTGATTCAAGCTTCTTACTGAATGATGCTTTCTTTTGCTTTCCTTTCTGACAAGCATCACACAGTCCATCCCTTGTGAATTCCACTAGAGGGATTCCTCTAACTAAGTCCTTTTTGACTAGATCATTCATTGTCTTGAAATTCAAATGGGACAGCTTCTTGTGCCATAGCCAACTTTCATCTGGACTTGCTTTGCTGAGAAGACAAGTAATTGATTCTGAATCTGTAGAGTTGAAGTCAGCTAAGTACACATTCCCTTTTCTAACTCCAATTAGAACCACTTTGTTGTCCTTCTTACTTGTGACAACACAGGCTTCAGAATTGAAGGAAACAATATTCCCTCTGTCACATAGTTGACTGATGCTCAATAGATTATGTTTGAGACCATCAACTAATGCAACTTCATCAATGATGACATTTTCTTTTGAAATTAAGCCATATCCCATAGTGAACCCTTTGTTGTCATCTCCAAAGGTTATGTTAGGGCCAACTCTCTCCTTGAACTCTGTGAGCAGGGTGAAATCTCCTGTCATGTGTCTTGAACAACCACTGTCCAAGTACCATAGATTCCTTCTTTTTCCCTGCACACAACAAAATCAATCAAGTTGATTTTGGTACCCAAGTTTCCTTGGGTCCAGCCTTGTTAGTCTTTTTCCTAGACTTCATTCCTCCTGCATCTTTTGACTTAGGTAACTTTGGGTCAACCTTGGTCTCAGATGTAGTTGGTTGAAGTGTAGGATTAGTCACAGAATCATTTAGCACATTTGGTTGAATTTGATAAGGCATGGATTGTGCAAACATATTATTCCACATATGCATGTTGTATGGTATCTGAGGCATACTGAATGCAGTAAAATAAGGATTATTAACATATGGCATGTTTGCAAAATGTGCATGAGGATTCTGATGAGACATAACAGGCATAGCATGCAGAGGTGACATAGACATGTTAGGCATGGAGGGAGTTAAAGGCATGGGAGCATTCTTAACAGATTTGCAGTTATCAGATAGATAATTAATACTTTTACAATGCACACAGCTTTTTCTAGGAGCATACTTATCAGGTGTGTAATTGTTGTGTTTGTTAATCCCTACCTTCCCATTTCTATTAGATTTTCTTTTAGTTTCCTTTTTATCCTCAACCAACTTAAGCCTATTTTTCAACTGATCTAAAGTCATGTGTCATATATTCACCTTACTGGCATCTTTGGATGTGCTAGCTCCTTCTTTGACAAAGTTCTTGAAAGTTGAACCAACCTTCTTATTGAGATTTTTCTTTTTAGAATCACTTGCCTGTTTTAATTGATGAGCTGTCAACAAATGCTCTTTTTCTTCCTTCAACGGATAACTTTCATCATCCGTTGATTCCACATCCGTTGACAATCCATCAATTAATTCTAACTCCTTTTTGTTTTTCTTCCAGGCATTCTCACAGAATGATTCAATTCCCTGAACCTTGACAATCTGAGCACTAACATCCCTAGATGTTTTCCAGGCCTTGATTACCTCTTGCTCACTTTCTAACTGTTTAGAAAGAATTTCTACTTTCTTACAGCTTCTTCTAGTTCACTCTCAACAGTCAAGCATTTAATTTTAATCTTTTCAAGCTCAATTACCTGATCCTCTAACACAGTATTCCTATCACTTAAAAACACATTATTCTCTTTGATTCTTGTGTTTTCTTTAGCTAGTGATTTAAGGGAAACACGCAAATGATATAATTCATTGGACATATCATTTATGGCTTCATTGCATTCAATTTTAGAAAGCTGAGAGAGGTCAGTAGTAATTACCTGGTTGCTTGATGAACTAATTTCATTTTCATCAGAATTAGCCATCAGGGCTAGGATAACATATTCCATATCATCATCTTCATTGGTTCCATCTGCTGTCCAATCATCTTGAGTGAGAAAAGCTCTTTCCTTTTGTTTGAGCAAATCAAAATACTTCTTTTTGTAATCAACTTGCTCAAATTTCTTCTTATCAGAGGTTGGCTTCCTGCACTCATTTGCAAAGTGTCCACTAATGCCACAGTTATAACATTTGAACTTAGATTTGTCCACCATGTTTTTGTTTGACTTAGTGAATTTTGTATTTTTCTTGAATTTCATCTTTGCAAACCTCCTGGACAGAAAAGCCAGATGTTCATCAACATCATCAGAGTCATCTTGAATGGAATTGTCTTCATCCACAGCTACTTGCTCCTTTCCCTTGCTTGATTCTGATTTGCTTGAGCCAATTTTGAGACTTGGCATTGTCTTTTCCTCATTCCTGGCTTCAATCTTCTCATTGTCAGCTACAAGTGCAACTGATCCTCCTTTTCTCTTTCCCTTTTCCAACAGCTCATCTTGCTCCATCTCAAGTTCATAAGTCTTCAAAATTCCATATAATCTTTCAAGTGTGAAGTTCTTATAATCTTGAGAATTTCTTAGAGAAACAGTCATAGGCTTCCATTCCTTTGGTAGAGACCTCAGAAATTTGAAGTTGGAGTCCTTGACTTGGTACACTCTACCATACAGATTCAATCCATTTAACAGTTTCTGAAATCTGTTGAAGGTATCATTTAATGATTCTCCTTCTTAAAAATGAAAATATTCATACTGTTGAATGAGAAGCTGCATTTTGTTCTCTCTAACCTGCTCAGTACCTTCACAGATGATTTACACAGTATCCCAAACTTCCTTTGCAGTTTGGCTATTAATGACATTGTCAAACATATCTTGATCTAAGCCATTAAATAGAATGTTCATGGCTTTCTTGTCCTTGCGAATCTCTTCAACATCTTCAATAGTCCATTCTGCTTTTGGCTTGGGAATGGACTGTTCAACAACAAATGTTGCAGTAGCAGCTGTAGCCACCTTGTGAGGGATGTGAGGGCCATCTTCAATACAGTTGATGTAGCTTTCATCCTGAGAGAGTAGATGTAAATGCATCTTCACTTTCCAGTGATGATAGTTATCTTTTTCCAGGACTGGAATCTTTATCCCAATATCCTTCCTACTTAGGATGGTAGCAGGAGGATTCTTCTGACTCATGATGTTAGTAGAATAGATCTTTAAACTCTTTGTAAGTTAAGAGCTTGCTCTGATACCAATTATTATTCCCAGTGGACTAATAATGAGATTTACAGAAGGGGGGTTGAATGTAAATCTCAAAACTTTTTCAAGTTTTGAGCAGTTTCTAAGGCTAAGTGTTTTAGAGAACTAATGTGTGTGAATTGCTTGAAGCTAATACAGATATATATATATATATATATATATATATATATATATATTCAAACACAAATGTAAAGAACATAAAGAACTTAAAAACTTTTCTGGTGGATTTGTTGTTCCACCAGAGATGTGTTATTTCAGAAAATCCGTGATTCAAAGAATTAAATCACAGCTGCGTCCTAGTACAAACTAGATGATTTTCTCTCTGGATTTTTCTAAACAGCTCTGGAAAATTCACACTCTAATTACTAGCTGCTACTTGGTTTATATATCACCAAGTTTACAAGTGAAGACAAAACTGTAAAATACAATTAAAAGATTCATCACATGTTTCTTCTTCATTTCTCTATCCAATGCAATTTAGGTTTAGCTGTGAATCTTTGAATACTTCCTTGTTTGCACCAGAATGGAAATGCTGCATTTTCTTGATTCCTCCTAGAGGCTGCCACATTTCAGTTTGTCTCTGTCAACCCATGTGCCTCTGTCAGCTTATGAATCGTCACTATCAACTGCTATTGAACTAAGCATCCGTTGAAGCTTTCATCCGTTGATGACTTTATCCGTTGAAGCTTTATCCGTTGATGCATTAGCAGTTGAAGCTTTATCCGTTGAAGCACTCATTCGTTGATGGATGTTATCCGTTGAAGCTTTAGAGACATCCGTTGAAGCTTTGTTTCTCATCCGTTGAAGGCCTTTAATATCAGTTGACACTACTTCACTTATACAAAATTACAAGGCATAAAATATTTACAATTAGCCCTCCTATTTGCATATCCACTAGTAGTCAACATGACTGATAATTTCCCACAACATTTAAGAATTACAACTTAAATACAGAGAGTGAAATGTGCTACAATACTAAACTTATTTCTAAGTAAAGCTACTCCTTCAACGGATATCCAAAATGGTCTTATCCGTTGAGGTACAAACACTAGATTTCTACTTAAGTGTTTTGTTTAACTTATCATCAAACTAATACACATATTCCTAACAGTAGCAGTGGCATCTGTGTCAATGACCAGACAGATGCCTACCCAAGCTACCAAAACCAAAGTTTCAAAACCAAAGACAAAGAAATCCCCCTCTGGTGTCTCTCAAAAGATGCCAGTTGTAAATTCTACTAAACACAAAGAGGGGAGTTTGAAGGTGGGAAAGACAGATGAGGGACAGGGTGAAAATCAAATAAGCCCTAAGGATAAGGATGGTGAGCATAGTGTACCCAAACCAAGCCACACCACAGTTTTCTAACAAACTGTGGTTGTTAATAAGGATAAAAGCTCAATTATAGTTTCTTCCTCCCAAAAGGATGTAACTATTGAAACAAGCTCTCAACCAGGAGCACAGAACAAAAGGGGTAGGGACACAAGTTCACCACAAACCTACACAAGAAAGAAGAAATCTAAAACCCTTGGGGATGCACAGGGTACACACATAGTGCAAACTGGAGCTAAAGACCCAGTCACTGCACCATCTCAAAGTCAAATTGATGCGACTCCAACAAATATGGAGTCACAGCCAAAATTTGTACAAATGGAAACACCTCAAACACCAAATTCTCCAACACAATCGTTGGATGTTGACATGATTCAAACATCACAACCATATTCTCCGTCTTTAACTCTGTTGGAGAAGCCAAAAATCCATGCAAGTGAGCATCATCTTCTAGATGATTTGTTGGCTCACTTGCCATTTCTTTCTGAGACTGTTGAGACATCTATGCCAAAATTTTCATCAATCTGCACAGAGTCCACAATAGTCTCCACTCCAAACTCATTCATTTCTACTCACTCGATGGATATTGTTCATCCGTCGAGTAGTTATTGTATCCCGACAGATGTGCCTAACAGCAGTCATTCGTCGGATAGTCAAATTACTACCCCCAATGGATATTTCTCATCCGTCGGGTGTCTCTGCACAACTCCAAAATTCAAATATAGTTACAAGTGTAGATGACTTAGTAATTGTGCAATCACTATTAGGATTGAGGGAAGGTAATGACATGAGTGAGAGTCTGGGTTGCTCCCAGGAAAAAGGAGAGGAAAAGAGTGATCCAATGCAGTCCATTTCTTCAGGACTGGCAAAAGTGAATGTGAGGAGTCCCACCTTAGATGGTGAAGGTGAGGGTGTGAGGGAGGGGAGCCAAGGTGATACCTTGATGCAAGAAAAGAAAGATAATGAGAGAAATGCAGGTACATGAGACATAAGGGTGGATGTCATTGTAAGTGAGTCAATGAATGTCCAGGATGCAGATAGGGAGGGACTATCTCAGCAAACTCAAGCTGTTATAGATTCTACCTCCTTAGATGATGAGACATTTACTCATCCCGTTCCAGCATATCAACTTCTAGTTGGACAGAGCAATGACAATGCAGAAAGGATGCTAAACTTGGTGCATACCACACAGTCCATGCAAAGAGCTAAGGATGCCATCACAACTTTGTCTTCAACAGCTAGTGATGTTGATTATGAGACTGGTGGTTCAGAAGAATTCTTTGGAGGTGAGGATGGAGATAGTGAAGAAGAGCCATTGGACATAGGGGGAGGAGTAGGCCCTAGTTCAAGATCAGGCATGCCATCTTGGGCATTTTCAAAGCAGTGTGATGAACACTATTTCAAGATAACACTCATCCAACTTATCAGCCAAACACAGTCTGCACTTCAATCATCCACAAATGCTAGCACCAAGAAGCTTCTGCAAGCACATCTTGCATCTCTCCAACTACATCAAATATCAGGCTACCAACAAAGTCAAAATGTCTCTCTCATCAAAAATGAAGTTGATCAACTTAAGAAAGACATGTCTGACAAGTTGGAAGCTGGACTTCCAAAGACAACAATGATAGAGATCAAAAGACAGCTCAGGAAAAACTCTGATCTTGTAACCAATGTGGATTCCTTGGACAAAAGAATGGTTGCTATAGAAGCTTCTCTTACAGCAATCCATCTACACCAAGCACAACAAACAGACTTGCTTCAGAAACTGGTGGTTGCACAGACCTCCTCCTCTACTCAGCTTGATGATAACAAAAAAGGGGAGAAAGAGAGTTCTAGGAGTGAGGGGGAGCAAAAGGTGCTTAACATTCAAGTGAATAAAGCAATTATGCCAATAATTGCTTTCACAAAGACACCAACCAAAGATAATATTGATCTGATAAATGAAGTTGCAACCACTTTGAGAGCAGCTGAGAAGAAGCAGTTTAGTCCAATAAACTGGGAGAAAATTGATGAGGATATTCAAAAAAAGTTTGGTCTAGCAAAGAAACCAGAAAAATCAGTTTGTTGTATATATGTTGTGTACTAGATGATTACATTAACAAAACACCTTGGTAGATTTTACTTAGTGAAATATGTAGCACTCGACGGATAAGGATTATAGTCCCGACAGATAACTCAATATAGTCCCGACGGATGATGATTTATTATCCATCGAGTGAGTAGCTTATGTAACAATAAGTCTGTAGCACATTTCTGCATACACATTGTTTAGGTTCTGTAGTAGTACTCAAGTCATGTTGACTTTAACTAGATATGTAGAATAGGTTGATTAATTGTACATAGATGATGTCTTGTAATTCTGCATAAATGAAATGAAGTCAAGTGCCATATTTCAACACGACGAATAAACAACAATGCCACTAGACGGATGATCAACAAGACAACCCGACGGATGATCGTGAACTCGACGGATGATCATGAACCCGACGAATAAAGAATTCAAACATCTGTTGACAGTGACAACACAGTCACATGCGTCGAGTTTATGCAAATGGAATGTGGAAGCCTATTCAACTGGGTTTTAGAGAACAAAGAAGCATTGTCATTTCCATGCTACTATGATGATATTCAAAGATACTAGAATAGAGTAATAAAGTAGCATAGTATTAGACTTGATGGTTTTTGTTTTATTATCTTGTCTTATTGCTTTGTAATCTTGGTGATATATAAACCAAGAAGTAGCAAATAGAACAACTAACTAAGCAACCAAGAGAGAAATATTTGTAAGCTGTATTCTTATCACTTCTCTACAATCTTAGTTGTTGACAATTTGTAAGCAGCTGTGAGCTAATTGCTACACAGAGTTTTCTTGATATATTATATATCTCTGGTGGATACATTCAAATCCACCAGAAAGTTTTTAAAGACTTGTGTTTTTAATTACTTGTGTTTTGATTCATTTCAAATTATTATTCCGCACTCTGCAAATCAATTCACACTGATATATATATATATATAAGTTAGAACAATTCTATTTGTGAAAAAGTTTCAAGAATTCCATTCAACCCCCCTTCTGTAATTCTTGTTGCATTGTTAAGGGACTAACAATTGGTATCATAGCAAGCTCTTGATAAACAAAGAGTTTAAAGATCACAACAAAACAACAAGATGAACAAAAAGGATATTGGAGTCAAGATTCCTTTTCTGGATAAAGATAATTACCATCACTGGAAGGTAAAGATGCATCTTCATTTACTTTCTCAAGATGAGGCCTATGTAGATTGCATAGAAAGAGGCCCTCATGTACCAATGAGAGCTGCAACTGGAAATGAGCCATCTGTCCCCAAGCCAAGACATGAATGATTTGATCATGATATTGAACAAGTCAGGAAAGATAAGAAGGTCATGAATATCCTGTTCAATGGAGTTGATTGTGATATTTTGACAACATCATCAATTGCAAAACTGCCAAGGATGTTTGGGATATAATACAGATTATCTCTGATGGCACTGAGCAAGTTAGAGAAAACAAGATGCAGCTACTGATTCAGCAATATGAGCATTTTCATAGTGAAGAAAGTGAGTCTCTTACTGACATCTTTAGTAGGTTTCAAAAACTACTAAATGCTCTGAAGTTGCATGGAAGGGTCTATCAGACAAAAGACTCCAATCTGAAGTTCCTTAGATCTCTTCCAAAGGAATGGAAACCTATGACAGTCTCATTGAGAAACTCTCAAGATTACAAGGAGTTTACTTTGGAGAGACTGTATGGCATCCTGAAAACCTATGAGCTTGAAATAGAGCAAGATGAGAGGATGGAGAGAGGAAAGAAGAAATGAGGATCCATTGCACTAGTTGCTGAGTTAGAAAAAGAGAAGGAGATGAAGATGGAAGCTGTTGAATCAACTTCAAAGGTCTGTGAAAACAAGGGCAAGGGGTTGGCAGCAGAAAATGAAGATTCTTTGAGCCAAGATGACATGGAAGATATTGATGAACATCTAGCATTTCTTTCCAGAAGATTTTCCAAGCTCAAGTTTAAGAAGAACTTTGGAGCAGCTAAGCCAAATAGAAACATGGTGGATAAATCAAAATTCAAGTGTTTCAAATGTGGCTTGGCAGGGCACTTTGCTATTGAATGTAGAAAGTCAGATTCCAACAAAAACAAGTTTGAGCCTGTGGATTATAAACAGAAATACTTTGAGCTGCTCAAACAAAAGGAAAGGGCTTTCATTACACAAGAAAATGACTGGGCTGCAGATTGTCTGGATGAGGATGAGGATGTCAGCTATGTCAATCTAGCCCTAATGGCCAAGTCTGATGAAACAGAGACAAGTTCTTCAAGTAATCAGGTAATCACCACTAACCTTGCACATTTATCTAAAGCTGAGTGTAATGATGCTATAAATGACATGCTACAGAATTATATCATTTGCATGTTACACTTAAGTCTCTCACTAAAGTAAATGCTAAAATCAAAGAAAACAATTTGTTTTTAAGTGAGAGGAATAATGTGCTAGAGTCTCAGTTCATTGAATTTGAAAAATTAAGAATTGAGTGTAAAATTGCTAAGGATAAATTAACTGAGTCCTTGACGAAAGAAGAGATCTTGAAGAAGCAGTTTGAACGTGAACAGGAGGTGATTAAGGCATGGAAAACATCTAGAGATGTTCATGCTCAAATCACCAAAGTTCAAGGGATTGAGTACTTTTGTGATGCATCCTGGAAGAAGAACAAGGAGAAGCTGGAATCCAATTTGGTGGAAGGATTGCTAACAGATGTAGACTCGACGGATGATGAGGGTCATCCGTCGGATAGCAAAAAGGGTTATCCTTCGAGTGACATAAATCCTTATCCGTCGACTATGAACAAGCCTGTGAGTAAAGCCAAGCTTGTCAAGTTAAATAAGAGATATGGATCAGGTTCCAAGAATTTTGTTCCAGGAGAATCTATTCAAGTGAAGAAGGAGAAGAAGGCTAATGTTGGTCATATGACTGTCAAGGAATTGAGTGACAGACTTGAAAATATTGAGGTTAAAACAAAGGCTAAAAAGAAAAATAATAGAAATGGTAAAGTAGGGATTAACAAACACAATAACTACACACTTGATAAATATGCTCCTAGAAAAATCTGTGTCAAGTGTGGTAGTGTAAATCATTTGTCTGTTAATTGCAAATCGGCCAGGCCTACTTCCATATATGTGCCACCCCACTTTCTCAACATGAATGCCATGCCTCCTATACCTATGAATGCTATGTCTACACATAATATGAATGCACAGTTTGCTAATATGCCATTTACACCTAATTCTTATTATGGTGTATTTAGTATGCCACAAATGTCATTTAGCATGCCTTACTGGAATAACATGTTCACTAATAGCATGCCATTCCCTGTTAATCATAATATGCATGATAATTCTGCTATAATGAATGGTTTCAAAGGTTCAACCCAAATGACTAAGGATGAATCTGATATCCCCAAGTCAAATGAGATCAAACCTAAGAAACAGAAAAAGAAAGCTAACAAGGCAGGACCTAAGGAAACTTGGGTACCAAAATCAACTTGATTTGATTTTGAGGTGTGCAAGGAAACAGAAAAAATCTATGGTACTTGGATAGTGGTTATTCAAGACACATGACTGGTGATTCTACCCTGCTCACAGAGTTCAAGGAGAGAGCTGGCCCTAGTATTACTTTTGGAGATGACAGCAAGGGTTATACTGTGGGATATGGCTTGATTTCAAAAGAAAATATCATCATTGAGGAAGTTGCCTTAGTGGATGGTCTCAAGCATAATTTGCTGAGTATCAGCCAGCTTTATGATAAAGGCAATTCAGTAACCTTCAACTCAGAAGCCTGTGTTGTGACTAACAAGAGGAGCAACAAAGTGGTTCTCACTGGTGTGAGAAAAGGAAATGTGTACCTAGCTGACTTCAACTCATCAAATGCAGAATCTGTTACTTGTCTTCTCAGCAAAGCAAGTCAGGATGAAAGTTGGTTATGGCACAATAAGCTATCCCATTTAAACTTCAAGACCATGAATGAACTAGTAAAGAAAGAACTGGTTAGAGGCATTCCTCAAGTGGAGTTTTCTAATGATGGATTGTGTGATGCATGTCAAAAAAGAAAGTAGATCAAAGCATCATTCAGGAAGAAGCTTGATTCAACAATTGAAGAACTTTTGCAACTGCTACACATGGATTTGTTTGGACCAGTCAATGTGTTGTCCATTTCAAGGAAAATATTTTACCTAGTAATTGCAGATGATTTCTCACAGTTCTCTTGGACATATTTCCTAAAGTCTAAAGATGAGGCTAGTGAAATCATCATCAATCACATAAGGTAAGTCAATAATCATCCTGATTTCAAAGTGAGAAGAATCAGGAGTGACAATGGAACTGAGTTCAAGAATTCTGTCATGAGAGCATTTTATGAAGAAAATGGAATTTTACATGAGTTTTCAGTAGCAAGAACTCCACAACAGAATGGAGTAGTGGAAAGGAAGAACATATCACTTATTGAAGCTACCAGGACAATGCTTGAAGAATCTAAATTACCAACATATTTTTGGGCTGAAGTTGTAAATACTACATGCTACACTCAAAATATTCTCTGATTAATTAAGCAAAATGCATGACTCCCTATCAATTGTTCAAGAACAAGAAGCCAACTCTAAATTTTCTTTATGTCTTTGGCTGCAAATGTTATATCATGAGAAATCAAACTGATCAGAATGAGAAGTTTGATGCTAAAGCAGATGAAGGAATTTTTGTTGGATATGCTGTGGGTAAAGCATATAGAGTCTACAATCTAAGAACCAACATTGTTGTGGAATCAATACATGTTATGTTTGATGATAAAAAGATTGAAGGACTGCGAGATGGAGACAACCATGAGAGCCTCAAATTTGATAATGTGGAGATAGTTAGTGATGACAGTGACGATGAAAGTGATCAAGAAACAGTATCAAAGGATAATGCAGAAAAATCTACTACCAATGAAGCACAAAATTCAACATCTGTCGAGTTGCATAATGCTTCATCCGTCGGGAGACAATCTGCCTTATCCGTCGGAAGGCAACCTGCTTCATCCGTCGATACTCAAGATTCACCATCCGTCGGGTTATCAAAAGGAGCTGGGAGTCAGGATAGATCACTTACAGAAAGCTCCCCTTTCTCAAATCAAAGATCCATTAACTCAGGGGGAGTTTCTAACAATCAAAACTCAATCACACATCAAGACAACAATGAGGCCTCTTCATCTAGAGCTAATCTACCTCAACAAAGAAAATGAACAAAGGATCACTCATTTGAGCTCATCATTGGTGATGTATCTTCCAGAGTTCAAAAAAGGAGAGCAACTGAAGAAGAATGTCTATACAACAGCTTTCTTTCAAAGGAAGAACCAAATAAGGTAGAATAATCTTTGTTGGATCCTGATTGAATTTTAGCTATGCAGGAGGAGCTAAACCAATTTGAGAGGAATAAGGTATGGAAGCTGGTGCCCAAGCCTAGAGGAAAGAATCCAATTGACACCAAATGGGTATTCAAAAACAAGATGGATGAAAATGACATAGTAGTCAGGAACAAAGCTAGATTGGTTGCTAAGGGCTATTGTCAACAAGAAGGAATAGATTTTGATAAAACATTTGCTCCTGTTACAAGACTGGAAGCCATCAGAATCTTCTTAGCCTATGTAGCCCATGCCAATTTCAAGGTCTATCAAATGAATGTCACTAGTGCCTTTCTGAATGGAGACTTGGAGGAGGAAGTCTATGTTAGTCAGCCTCCTGGTTTTGAAGATCCAAATTTTCCAGAATATGTCTACTATCTTTTGAAAGCACTTTATGGACTCAAGCAAGCACCTAGAGCCTGGTAGACACTTTATCAAAGTTCCTTTTGGAAAATCACTTCACAAGAGGTACTGTAGATAAAACTTTATTCTTTAGAAATGTTAATGGCTCTAGTATACTTGTTCAAATTTATGTAAATGACATTATTTTTGGCTCTACAGATGAAAAACTTTGTAAAAAGTTTGCCAAATTGATGTAGAGTAAGTATGAAATGAGTATGATGGGAGAACTAACTTACTTTCTTGGTTTGCAAGTTAAGCAAGGTAGTGATGGAATATTCATTAGTCAAACTAAATACATTTATGATCTTTTAAAGAAGTTTGATCTAATGGATTGCACATCTGTAAAAACTCCCATGGCCACTGCAACTAAGCTTGAATTAAACACTACTGAAAAGTCTGTGGATATTTCAAGTTATAGGGGCATGGTTGGCTCACTTCTGTACTTAACAGCTAGTAGGCCAGATATAATGTTTGCTACATGTTTGTGTGCTAGATTTCAGGCTGATCCTAGAGAATCTCACTTAGTAGCTATTAAGAGAATTTTCAGATATCTCAAGGGAACACCAAAACTTGGCATTTGGTACCCTAGAGATTCTGGTTTTGATCTAACTGTCAATTTCTAGGAAATATGCTTGTGTCCTGGTTCAGTAAAAAGCAAAATTGAGTTTCTACCTCTACAGCTGAAGCTGAATATATTGCTGCTGGCAGCTGTTGTGCACAAATTTTGTGGATGAAAAATCAATTGGTAGACTATGGTCTGCAAGTTGAGAGGATTCCTATTTTCTGTAATAACACAAGTGCAATTGCCTTCACTGAAAATCCAGTACAACATTCAAGGACAAAGCAGATAGACATCAAGTACCACTTCATAAGGGAACATGTAATGAATGGTACTGTGGAACTACATTTTGTTCTAAGTGAAAAGCAGCTTGCAGATATTTTTACCAAGCCACTGGATGAATCCACCTTCTCAAGGTTGGTAAGTGAGTTAGGTATGCTTAATTATTCTTAAATCTTTTCAGATAATTTGCAGGTTGTGAAGCAGCCAGAAATTTAATTGATTTTTCAGTCTAAGATGGAATTTTGGCTAAGTCAAAATTTACATCTCGACGAATGATCTTTATCCATCGAGTTTGATCATCCGTCAGAATATTGCTTGTAAATAAAAATCAATTATTTTTCTGGAATATTTTATAACTCGACGGATAACAGTTTATCCTCATTCGTCGAATTGTCTTAATCTTAGCCGTTAATTTCGTGAACATTATCCATCGAGTATACTTACAGTTTGTAAGCATAACACGACGGATAATTGATGGAATTTTTACAGTTTATTTTTAAACGACTATTTTAGGGAATTTTCATTGGTTACTTTATTTTACTTTATTACTTTTTTTCAGTTATTTTTGAGATAGTATAAAAGCTTATTTCATTTCCATTGCTTTTCTTTTATCATTCTCAAATTATCTGCTCTAAATTCTCTCTTTCTCAAAGGCAATTAGCATCTCTATCTCTGTAATTTCCACTCTCTAACAATGGCACCAGTAGTCAAGATCATGTCATAAACTGGATACATTTATGAGAAGAACAACTTCACGGCTCTAGTAAACAAGGGGATTCAACATTCAAGTGACTACCACAAAATGATGGATTTTGCGAAGAACTGCAAACTCAGCTATGCAATGCTAGAATCACCCACCATCTTCTGTGAAGTTGTTGAAGAGATGTGGACTACTTCTTCATACAATTCGACAGATAAGACCATCACAGTCACCATTAAAGGTAAGGATTTATGTATTAATAGTGATGTTATCAAAGCATGTATCAAGATTCCTTATAATACTGTAACCTCACCATACACAGACACTGATATAGTTAATATGCTTAATTCCATGAACTATGCTCTCTCTACTTCTAAGTTAAGTGACATTAGGAGATTGGGCTTAGGAAGGAATGGAGTTTCATGTGTGATGTAGTGACCAAGGTCTTTTCTGGTAAAATCAGTAATTTTGATTCTGTCAATATTTATATGCTTAACATGCTTTACATGCTAGTTACAGATAAATTCTTTAATTTTAGTGATCTTGTTTTGTTTGAGTTGGGATTTAAATTAGGAGAGTTAAATAAGAGGGGTAAAAATGTTTATTATGCTAGATTTTTCATGATGTTAGCTAACCTCCTCTCTGAGGAAATTGTACTTGAGAACCCAAACAACAAATTAGATTGTTGGGTTCAAGAGAGAATAATTATTGCAGATTTGAACAGGGCAAATCATCATAGAGAAGTTCCACTCTTCTATTTCCCTGTAATGGAAGCACCTCAGGTAAGTGAGGTAAGTTCATCTGTCCCTACTATTCCAACCTCACAAATTTCTTTGAATTCTAGTGTAGCAATGGTAACTGTGTCAATGACCCAACAGTTGCCTACCCAAGCTAATAAATCATCAAAAATTTCAAAATCCAAATCAAAGAAAGCCCCCTCTGGTATCTCTCAAAAGATGTTAGTTGCAAAATCTACCAAAACCAAAGAGGGGAGTGTGAAGGTGGGTAGGTAGATGAGGGACAAGGTGAACATAAAAGAAACCCTAAGAATAAGGATGGAAAGTTGAGTGGTTCCCAGCCTAGCCACACTGCAGTTTCCCAACAAACTGCAGTGATTAATAAGGATAAAAGCTCATTTCTAGTTACATCCCCCCAAAAGGATGTGGCTATTGAACAAAGCTCTCAGCCAAGAGCATAGGCCAAAAGGGTAAGGGACACTAGCTCACCCCAAACTTATGCCAGAAAGAAGAAATCCAAAACCTTTGGGGATGCACAGGGTTCACATACTGTGCAAACTGGTGCTAAAGACACAGTCACCGCACCTTCACAAATTCAGCTTGATGTGGCTCCAATAAATGTGGAGTCACAACCAAAATCATTAGTTATAGAAGCACCTTAAACACCAAATTCTCCCACAAACTCTCTGGATGTGGACATGATCAACACATCAATTCCTGATTCCCCTTCTTTAACTTTGTTGGGGAAGCTAAAATCTATTGCAAGTGAGCATTATCTTTTGGATGATTTGTTGGCTCACTTACCAATTCTTTCAGGAACTGTTGAAATATCTGTGCCCAAAATCTCATCAATCAGCACAGAGTCCACAATAGTTTCAATTCCAAGTTCATTCATTTCTACTCTCTCGATGGATATTGCTCATCCATCGAGTAGTGATTATATCCCGACGGATAAGCTTAACAGCATTTATCTGTCGGATAGTCAAACTGCTAACCCGATGGATATTCCTCATCCGTCGGGTGTCTCTGCATAACTTCAAATTTCATCTATTATCTCTAGTGCAGAAGACTTAGTGGTTGTACAGTCACTCTTAGGATTGACGGAAGAGAGTGTTATGAGTGAGAGTCTGGGTTGCTCCCAGGAAAAAGGAGAGGAAAAGAGTGAAAATATGCAATCCATTTCTTCAGGATTGGAAAAAGAGAGTGAGAGGAGTCCCACCTTAGATGGTGAAGGTGAGGGTGTGAGGGTGGGAAGCCAGGGTGAGACCTTGATGCAACAAAAGAGAGAACAAGAGAGAAATGCAGGTACAGGAGCTATAAGGATGGATATCATTGCTAGTGAGTTAATGAATGCACAGGATGTAGACAGGGATGGACTATCTCAGCAATCTCAAGCTGTTATAAATTCCACCTCCCTTTATACTGAGGCATTTACTCACCCTGTTCCAGCTTATCAACTTCTAGCTAAACAGGGCAATGACAATGCAGAAAGGATGCTCAATTTGGTGCATACCGCTCAGTCAATGCTAAGAGCTAAGGATGCCATCACAACTTTGCCCTCTACAGCTGGTGATGTTGATTATGAGACTGGTGGTTCAGTAGATTTCTTTGGAGATGAAGGTGGAGATAGTAAAGAAGAGCCATTGGACATAGGGGGAGAAGTAGGTTCCAGTTCAAGATCAGGCATGCCATCATGGGCATTTTCAAAACATTGTGATGAACACTACTTCAAGACAACCCTGATCCAACTCATAAATCAGACAAATTCTGCTCTTCAAACCACTACAAATGCCAACACCAAGAAGCTCCTTCAAGCACATCTTGCTTCTCTACAACTACAACAGATTCAAGGCTTCCAACATGCTAGAGATGTCAACACCATAAAGGGTGATATTGATGAGATGAAAAAGGCTATTTCTGACAAGATGAACTCTAAGCTTCCAGAAGCTACAATGCTTGACATCAAGAGACAACTCAGGAAAAATTCTGATCTTGCCACAAAGATAGATGCCTTAGATACAAGAATGTCAACTATGGAAGCATCTCTAACAGCCATTCATCTTTATCAAGCTCAACAAATAGACTTGCTTCAGAAACTGGTGGCTGCACAAACCTCCTCCTCTACTCAACTTGATGATAACAAAAAGGGGGAGAAAAGACCAAGTGAGGGGGAGAAGCTTCAAATTCAAATCAGTAAAGTAATTGTGCCTACAATTGCTTTCACCAAGCCACCAGTAACAGACAGTATTGATCTGATCAATGAAGCAGCAGCCAATTTAAGAGAATCTGAAAAGGAGCAGTTAAAGCCAATCAACTGGGAGAAAATTGATGAGGACATACAAAAGAAGTTTGAGCTAGTAAAGAAGCCAGTAAATTCAGCCATTCATCACTCTCAAGTCAAGCAGATCTCTGTGAATGAAATG
Organism: Apium graveolens; assembly: GCF_009905375.1. Lineage (NCBI taxonomy): Eukaryota > Viridiplantae > Streptophyta > Magnoliopsida > Apiales > Apiaceae > Apium > Apium graveolens. The sequence continues at coordinate 233,728,260 of NC_133655.1, forward strand.
AGCATGAACTATCTGGAAACAGGATAACCATCTTGCATCAAATCTCCAAAGGCTGAAATAATTCTAAAGCCAAGGGTGAACTATCCAAAATCATCATTAAAGAACCCTTTGGATACAGTATATGAGACACCTAAGCCTGATGAGAAGAAGCTTCTGTCAAGATCAATTGCCTTCTACAAGGATCCAGCTGATTCAGCCTTAAAAAGGAGAATTGCTAAAGTTTTCAGGAATGGGAAAGAAATTTGTGTGGTGGCTGGACATCCTCAATTTGCTCAAGCAAAGAGAGAAGAAAAGGCAAGAGTGAAGCAGGAAAAGAAGCAAGCTATTCTAAATGCCAAAAAGGCTAAGCAAAAGAAAGAGCAAGCTGTTATCTTGGCCAAGCTACAAGCTGTGAAACCAACACAACAGATTCCTGCTCAGCCATCTGAAGTCACTGAAACTCAAGATCCAAAGAAGCAAGTTGAATCACAACAGAAGAAATATCAGAGATACAAGGAATTGGCCAAAAGAACCAAAAGGAAATTGAACTTTGTTGGTAAGGAATTGGAGGATCAGTTTCCCAAGCAACCCACTCCAACTACAACTCAAGCATCAAAACCCTCTGTGGTATTTGAAGATATCAAGGTGGTGGATCCTTACAGGAACATTCATGGTGAACCTATTGTGCCTAAGGATGAACCAATAGACTGGGAGAGCCTACCAATTCCTGACTTCAATCTGCCAATCCTTAATAAGCCAAAGAGAACAAAGTCAAGAGCAGTCAAGAAAGTGAAGTTTTCACCTCTCAAATCCAAATCTCTAGTAAAAACTCAATCTAAAGTCAACAAGGAAGATTACATGTACTTGTGTGACATCAAGGAATTCTCTGACCTAAATCTCTATCTAGATGAACTAGAAGAAGTGAGAGGGATTGATGCATACAGAATTCTACCTGAAAGGTTAGTTTTCAAGTACAAGGGAGGAAAGGAGATTCAATGGCCACTTCACAGGATCCTTCAAGAAAGCCAAGTGTACTGATAAAGGTTTATTCATCTTTTAAGAAGAACTTTGGGTTCAATGTAACTGTAAGAAGACTGGTTCTAAAGAAGATTGAAGAATTGAGGAGTATTAGAGCTAAAGATGCACTCCCAAAGACTCTAATTATTCCTTACACAGGGAGAAGAGTGCATCTAAGGCCCTACTGGCTGATGGAGTTCATGGATGACAAAGGAGTTAGAAGATTTTTCAGATTATAAGACCAATTGAGCATCTCTAGCAATGAGACTCTCTTGGATATGCAAGAAAAGCTAAATCTCTCAGAATCTGATGAACTGGAATTCCACAGACAACTCCAAAATCAGATAGAAGAAAACAACAGAAAGCTTGGAAAGAGAGCAAGACCTTCAAGGAACTAGATAAATCTGCTCAGGCTAGAGGAGCACCTTGAAAATGACTGTGAGCTAAACTTTGTACATTTTGTTAAATGATGCACTTTACAATTTTATCTACTTACTTTCAAAGTTGAATTTTTAGGGTGTTTTGTTATCATCAAGTTTCTTTTAATTTATGTCTACAATTCCAGTAGACATAAATTGGGGGAGATTGTTGTGTATATGTTGTGTACTTGATGATTTCATTAACAAAACACCTTGGTAGATTTTACTTAGTGAAATATGTAGCACTCGACGGATAAGGATTATAGTCCCGACGGATAACTCAATATAGTCCCGACGGATGATGATTTATTATCCATCGAGTGAGTAGCTTACGTAACAATAAGTCTGTAGCACATTTCTGCATACACATTGTTTAGGTTCTGTAGTAGTACTCAAGTCATGTTGACTTTAACTAGATATGCAGAATAGGTTGATTAATTGTACATAGATGATGTCTTGTAATTTTGCATAAATGAAATGAAGTCAAGTGCCAGATTGCTACCCGACGGATAAACAACAATGCCACTCGACGGATGATCAACAAGACAACCCGACGGATGATCATGAACTCGACGGATGATCATGAACCCGACGGATAAAGAATTCAAATATTTGTTGACAGTGACAACACAGTCACATGCGTCGAGTGTATGCAAATGGAATGTGGAAGCCTATTCAACTGGGTATTAGAGAACAAAGAAGCATTGCCATTTCCATGCTACTATGAAGATATTCAAAGATGCTGGAATAGAGTAATGAAGTAGCATAGTATTAGACTTGATAGTTTTTGTTTTATTATCTTGTCTTATTGCTTTGTAATCTTGGTGATATATAAATCAAGAAGTAGCAAATAGAACAACTAACTAAGCAACCAAGAGAGAAACATTTGTAAGCTGTATTCTTAGCATTTCTCTACAATCTTAGTTGTTGACAATTTGTAAGCAGCTGTGAGCTAATTGCTACACAGAGTTCTCTTGATATATTATATATTTCTGGTGGATACATTCAAATCCACCAGAAAGTTTTTAAAGACTTGTGTTTTTAATTACTTGTGTTTTGATTCATTTCAAGTTATTATTCCGCACTCTGCAAATCAATTCACACTGATATATATATATATATTTAAGTTAGAACAATTTTATTTGTGAAAAAGTTTCAAGAATTCCATTCAACCCCCCTTCAGTAATTCTTGTTGCATTGTTAAGGGACCAACACAGTCATTCATCACTCTCAAGTCAGGCAAATTTATGTGAATGATATGAGCATGAACTACCTGGAAAGAGGCCAGGCATCCTGCATCAAATCCCCAAAGGCAGATCTAATTATGAAGCCAAAGGTGAACTATCCAAAATCTTCACTAAAGAACCCTTTGGACACAGTGTATGAGACACGAAAGCCTGATGAGAAGAAGCTGTTGTCAAGATCTATTACATTCTACAATATTCAGCTGATTCAGCATTGAAAAGGAGAATTGCCAAGGTTTTCAGAAATGGTAAGGAAATTTGTGTGGTGGCTGAACACCCTCAATTTGCTGAAGCAAAAAGGGAAGAAAAGGCAAGATTGAAGCAAGAAATGAAGCAAGCTACTCTAGATGCTAAATAGCTCAAATAAAAGAAGGAGCAAGCTGCTATCTTGGCCAAGTTGCATACTGTGAAACCCACACAAAAAATTCCTGAACAACCATCTGAAACCACTAGATCTAAGGATCTGAAAATGCAAGAAGAATCACAGCAGAAAAGAAGGTTTAGATACAAAGTTCACTCCAAGAGAAAAGTGAACTTTGATGAAGAAAGATTGGAATATCAGTTTCCCAAAAAGTCTACTTCTACAACAACTCAAACATCCATGTCCTCTGTGGCACATGAAGAATTCAAGATAGATCCATCCAAGAATTTCCATGGTGAACCTATAATTCCAAAGGATGAGCCAATAGACTGGGATAGTCTACCAATTCCTGAACTAAATCTACCTTATTTCATGAAGCCAAAGAAGAGAAAGACCAGTGAAGTCAAGAAAGTGAAGCCCTCAACTCTCATATCCAAGTCCCTAACCAAAGCTCAAACCAAGGTCAACAAGGGAGATATCATGTACATCTGTGACATCAAGGAATTCTCTGATCTAAACCAAGGATGAAGAAGTTAGAGGGATTGATGCTTACAGGAATTTACCTGAAAGGTTAGTATTCAAGTACAAGGGAGGAAAAGAGATATCATGGCCACTTCACAGGATTCTTCAAGAGAGCCAATCTGTACTGATAAAAGTGTATTCATCCTTCAAAAAGAACTTTGGATTCAATGTGACAGCTAGAAGATTAGTTCTAAAGAAGATTGAAGAACTGAGGAGTATTAGAGCCAAAGATGCACTCTCAAAGACTTTAACTATTCCTCACACATGGAGTAGAGTGCATCTAAGGCCCTACTGGCTGATGGAATTCATGGATGATAAGGGAGTTAGAAGATTCTTCAGATTAGAGGACCAGTTGAGCATCTCTAGCAATGAGACTCTTCTGGAAATGCAAGGAATGCTAGATCTTTCAGAATATGATGAACTTGAATTTCACAGACAGCTCCAAAATCAGATAGAAGAAAACAACAGGAGGCTTGGGAAGAAATCCAAACAATCAAGGAAATAGATCAATCTGCTCAGACTAGAGGAGCACCTTAAAAATGATTGTGAACAAATCTTTGTATACTTTGTCTTGTAAATTTTTTAGTAACTAATGCAGCACTTTTTAGTTTTATCTACTACCTTTTAAATATGTATTTTTAGAGTGTTTTGTTATCATCAAGTTTCTCTCAATTTATGGCTACAATTCTAGTAGACATAAATTGGGGGAGATTGTTGGGAATATGTTGTGAACTTGATGATTACATTAACAAAACACCTTAGTAGATTCAACTTAGTGAAAAATGTAGCACTCGATGGATGATTAGATATAGTCCCGACGGATGATGATTTGACATCCATCGAGTGAGTAGCTTATGTAACAATAAGTCATGCAGCACATTTCTGCAAACACCTTTGTATAGATTCTGTAGTAGCATAAAAGTCATGTTGAGTTTAATTAGATATGCTTAATAGGTTGATTAATTGTAAATATAAGATGTCTTATAATTCTGCATAAATGAAATGAAGTCAAGTGTCAAATAGCTACCCAACGGATGATCAACAAAGCTACCCGACGGATGATCAACAAGGCAACCCGACGGATAATAATCATGAACCCGACGGATGATCAATTCAAACATCTGTTGACAGTGACAACACAGTCACAGGAGTATTTGAAAAAGGAATGTAGCAGCCTATTCAGCTGGGTTTTTTAGAATAAAGAAGCATTACCATTTCCATGCTATTATGAAGATATTCAAAGATGTTGGAATAGAGTAGTGAAGCAGCATGGTATTAGACTTGATAGGTTTTGTTTTATTATCTTGTCTTTTTACTATGTGATCTTGGTGATATATAAACCAAGAGTAGCAAGTAGAACAACAACAAGACTAAGCAAATACATTCTCAGAGAAACAATTGTAAGCTGAATCTTGTAGCATTTCTTTGTTAGTTTAGTTGTTCATATTTGTAAGCAGCTGTGAGCTATTCAAGCTTCATAGGGTTCTCTTGATATATATATATATATATATATATATTCAAATCCACTAGAAAGTTTTTAAAGACTTGTGTTTTTATTACTTGTGTTTTTATTTATCTAACTCTTCATTCCAGACTTTGCAAATCAAACACTTATATATTATTAAGTTAAAACCATTTTTCATTAATCTCAAAAAGTAGCCAGAATTACATTCACCCCCCCCCCCCTTCTGTAATTCTTGTTGTATTGTTAGGGACTAACAATTGGTATCAGAGCAAGCTCTTGAATCACAAAGAGTTTAAAGATCATAACAAATAGCAAGATTGTAATATCCCATATTTTTTGATATTATTATTATTATTATTATTTGGAATTATTTATGTGATTTTATGTGAATTTTGGTAAATTATCTGATAAGTGGAATTGATGTTTGGGTGTTTATATGTGATATTATTTGAGTACTTGAATTTTTATATGTCCAGAATAAAATATAGATAATTGTGATATTTTCCTGGTAATTTTTGGACTGTTATATAATTTTATAATGATTTATGATTTATTAATTATTTTCTGAATAATTACCAAAATTATTTTATAAAGCCAGGAATAGTCCAACCTCAACCGTTTTCACGTTTTTACAACCCGAAACTCTTCCGAAAACTCCTTCCTAACATAATCTGGTAATTCCGGACATTTTTCGTGTTTTAACTTTTTCGATCCGGATTACGGTTTGACCCGTGCGCGGCCCGGCGCAAGATTTTCGGTACGATAACCATTTCGATAAATCAACAAAACCCGTATTCTCGAGAGACGAGATATTTTATATTGTTTTCATATATGGTGTTTTATGAAAAGCCCGGTTTTGATGATTATCCAATTCTGGTATTAAATTGTATCATTTTTATAGTTACTTAGCGACTAAGTAATCTATTTTTGGATCATTTTGTAGTTACTTAGCGGCTAAGCAACTAATTTAACGATCCAAAATGATCCAGAACGAACCAATATTCCGTTAATATAAATAGCTTATTTCTTATTTCATTTATTCCGTTTATTCATTTGCAACCAGTAAAAAATACCGTAAATATAGAGAAAAACCCTAGAAAACCGATACGTTCCTGAGAATCAATCGTACGAACGAAGGCGTTATCGCACTCCGATTCGGGCGTGCAGCATATCAAAACGAACCTCTTAAAATCTCCTTTCTGAATCAATCAACCATTTTTGTGCAGTAATTAAGGTAATTTTCTTATTTATTTATTTATATTCGAATTATATGATAATTAAATTATGAAAATTTGTTCTTGATGTTGTTGATATGATTTGATGATTCCATGTTGTAGAGCATGTTTTTCTGGTCAATTTCATATATTATACTTCAAAAATAGAGTTCAATATCATATAGAAATTAAGGTTTGATTTTCGGGAAATTATTTGAATATGTGTTCTTGGTGTTCTTGAAGAGTTCTGAGAATCAAACCCAAATTTGAGGGTGATGCAGATATCAGTTTTTGAAGTATGAGTAACCAAAATGTTCAGATTTTCATGCTCTTTCTGTTTATGCCATCAAATCATTCAAATGATGGGTAATTTATTAATTTCGTAATTTAGGGTTTATACCCGAATTTGGGGGTTTATGATTTAGTGGTTTTTGATTGTTTGTGATGATATGAGTAGGTTGTAATCGTTCTTGGCTTTATTTTGACACTGAAATCATCGTATTTGGTTAAGGATTGAGCCATTTGAGTTCTTGGTCGGAAAGCTTCTCGCCAGTTTTAATGGCTACCGGCCGTCGTTCTTCGTTTTTAGAGTCATACAGATCGTTATAATGCGGTGTTATTGATTCTGAGTAGCTGTTGTGATGTGGTGCATAATCAGTTTGAAAAATGATTGAAACCGAAGCGTTTTAATGTCAATCGGGACTCACCGGATTTTCTGGCCGGCCGGATTCTGGGCAGAAATCCGGCGAGTTCTTGTTGACCCGGTTAGGTTTAGCTGACTCGTTCCTGACCCGTTTTCCAGAAATTCCCGACCCGATTTTAATCTGAAATTTCCCAATTCCCCAATCAAAATGTTGTTTCTGCATTTTCAGATTTAAAAATAAATCAAAATTCAGTTTTTATTTTTAAAAATTATTTTCTTTTATTCTAAAAATCAATATTTTAATTCTGAAAAATTATTTTTATTCAAAAATAAAATTCGAATTATTTAATTAATCAATTTTAGTTGATAATTAATTATTTAATTAGTCAATTAATTTAAATATTAATTGATTAATTAATTTAATTAGTTATTAATTAATTTTAATTGATTATTTAATTAGATTTAATTATTTATTTTGATTTAAAATTCCAAAAAATAGTTTTGAACTTTAAAATATTATTTTAAATTATTTTCCAGGCTCGATAATTCTTATAAAATTATTTTCGGGTGTTCGAGCCCTATTATTTAATTATTAAATGATTCGGAGTCCAATTTTTATTCCGAAAAATGTTCAAAAATTTGTATTAAATCAACCGTTTGTCCGTTTAATACAAAACGAACGCCTCTAGACTCAGAAAAATATTCTGCTTTCAATAAAAATACTTTCGAGACCCAAATCCTTTTGTTTTGAAAGGTCGCTTGTTTTACGAATCATTCTGAGTCGATTTTTGATCGATAAATTATATTTTTGACCCGATTTCAGTTATAACTGTATCGAGTCGAACCTTTTGATGAACCGAGTCATATGTGATATAAATTATGTGATACATGAGTTATGTGCTTATATGATACGTGAATTACGTGTTTACATGCTATGTGAATTATGTGTGTATATGGATCAAGAGTCATGTGTTTATCTGTTATACTTATGTGTAGGCTATCGTATGGGTAGACGATAGGCTTTTGACGCGCAGTTCGTTGAGTGATTATCGTTTAGACGATTAAAGTTGTATATTTTAATTATAGATGCGGATCATTCGAGTTGATCAGGACAAGACGTTGGATAAAGAATGAGATGGAATGGTATTGGATATCTGGCTTCTAGCAATCGTAGGAGCAGTATATTAGTAAAGTGTTGAAAAGCAGGACGGTGATGCTTTGAGACAGAATGTCAGAATAGATGCGTCTTTGCGAGTGTGACTAACTACTAAAACCCAAAGGCAAGTATCCCTATCATCACTTATCGTTCAAGTGATATTTATTTTAAATCTTATCATGCAAGTATTGCTTTCCCTATTCAGTTCGTAATAGATAAATGTTTTACATATCGCTGAATTAAATAATTCTGTTATGCAAATACTCATCTACTATTCTATGTTCAGAATAGTTAAGTGATTTTACTTATCCCATTTAGCGGATTTATAAATGTTTTGGATTTTGAGAAAAGTGATTTGGTTACGAATATTCCTACCCAAGAATTGGGGGAATAAAATTATTTCATGTGTCGATTATTATGACCCCATTTCAATAAAAGGTTTTAAGATTGGATCATAATTGCGTAAGTGATCGGGACGGACGGTCCAGCGGAGGGCTATTACTAAGTGTCATATAGAATATTATGATACAATTTTTGCCACAGGCAGGTATATTGCCTTTTTGTTTGAGTACTCGTGTTTTTGGGGTCACGTTTCAATAATTCATGACCTTGTGCTATCACACAGGCTAATCCGCATGTGATAGTACGTCCGTCGGAGGATGATCCTAATCTAAATTATCATATCATTTTTGATATTCATAGAATAAATGATTTATCAACTGTTTCTGTTTTGGAATAATGGTAAAATGCGGTTTTGATTCAGATTCTGATTTATGTTGATACTTACGTTGTGGTTAAATATCAAAGGTGGTATTAGTATAGATGATTGATGTTGACTTCCCTATTTTAGCGCGGGTAGGTTGTGAGCATCAAAGGTCGTATTGATATCTAATTTGATATGACAGCAAAATAAGTATTAATTTCAAGAGTTCGGTTTTAAGTAAAGTTTATGATTCAATCCATAATCATTATTTCTTGTTATTGATGTTTACGATATTTCCGTAAACACTATTTTATGAGTTTTATTCTCGTCAAGATTCAAAGTATTGCTGAAGCATTTCGCTCAAAAATATCAAAATGATTTTGAATACAATTAAGGAATCAATTCCGGGGTTCCTCAACTAAAACTTTATGATTCAGCAATTATGATTTTAAATGTTCTGCTCTAATACAGATGTCGGTTTTATATCAAAAGACCCTATATATGTTATAATGAACTTGCTGAGCATTTTCTTCCGCTCATACTTGCCTGTTTTCAAATTTAACCTCCAGTGAGGATTAGCTTGCGCTGTCTAGCTGCGTAATTCGAGGAAGCAAAGAAGAATCTTTTGGAAGGTGATGGGTCCAGGGTTTGCGAACTAGTGTAAGTTTTATTGTGTAAAGTTATTTATATTATATTATATGATAATTGTGTTATTTTAAAGTTGGGCCTAGTATACTTCTTTTCGAAGTTATACTAGCGGGTTAAGTTTTGAGATTAAGAATTGTTGAAAAGAGTTTTAAAGAGAAAGTGAAAAATTATTTTGGAAATTGGGATTCTTGTTTCTAGAACTGTAACCTTAAAAGATCTTGGATTAGTTGGGGTCATTTATATTAAATATCTTCCGCTGACATTTATTTATTGATTTAACAGGTTATTTTGGATTGAGGTTTCATCGTGACGATCAAATCTCTTGACCCCGGATTTGGGGGCGTTACAAAGATGAACAAGAAGGATGTTGGAGTCAAGATTCCTTTTCTGGACAAAGATAATTACCATCACTAGAAGGTAAAGATGTATCTTCATTTACTTTCTCAAGATGAGGCCTATGTGGATTGCATAGAGAGAGGTCCTCATGTACCAATGAGAGCTGCAACTGGAAATAAGCCATCAGTTCCCAAGCCAAGGCATGAATGGTCAGATCCTGATATTGAACAAATCAAGAAGGACAAGAAAGCCATGAATATCTTATTCAATGGAGTTGATGGTGATATGTTTGACAACATCATCAATTGCAAGACAGCCAAGGAGGTTTGGGACACCATTCAAATAATTTGTGATGGCACTGAACAAGTTAGAGAAAATAAGATGCAGTTGCTAATTCAGTAATATGAGCATTTCTACTGTGAAGAAGGTGAAACTCTCACTGATATAATGGAAAATAATGGAAAATAAGATTAATACATAAAAATTGACACAATTACAGCTTTTATACATTAGGATATTTACAGAGTTTAAATAGTTACAAGCATCAGGTTAAGACTATTTTTGCTTTTGCTTCTTCTCTAATGAGATCCTTAAGTAAACAAGAATTTCAAGTTCTTCTATGATAGGTGTCCCACTTAGAGCTTCTACAAGTATAAGTCTGTCTTGCTTTGGATAACCATTTAGAAAATCAATCCCAAATCTTGTGAATTTTCCAGCTTTAATGTTTAGAAACTTTCCATCCTTAGAGATTCCGCTCATTCCTTTTGCCTTGAGTTATTCTGATCTTTTTATGTACATTTCAATCTCCTCATCATACTTCCTTATCCTCTCCTCATATTCAGCTTAATTCCTTGCTCTTCTTTCCTCCCTTTCAATTAACCACTCAGCCAAAACAGATCTCCATGCTCTTGTAGCAGTATCCTTATCTTTCAGTAAACTTATCACTCTCTTGATTTCTGCGGGAGAGAGAGAGTCCATTAAGCTGCAGCCTAGAAATGTGAAGGATCCATCTTCATAGTAGATTCTTACTTCCCTTAGAGATACAACCCAGACTCTAACTATTTCCTCATCTAGTTGTTGAAAATAATCTTCATCTGAGATGCACCAATTTAAAGGTAGAAAATCATTTTGCTTGAAACAATTCCAGATGGCCCTTTCAGTGACTTCTACTTTTTTTGTAGGCTTGGCTTTCTTAGGTTTCCTCCCAACAGACTTGTAGTTGATTTTGAGTGATGGTTTGACAGAAGGTAGGTTTGTGATTTTTTTGAGAGATGTTTGGCTTGAGGTGATTGGTAATTTTAGAAAGGTGTTTGCAGTTTGCTTGTATAGGAATTTAGGCTTAGAGGTTTGAGGTGGTTTGATGTTTGAGATTGTTGTCTTTGAAGGTTGAGCTTGAGTTATTTGGATTTTTAGGGTTGATTGATGTGGTTCTGAGCCATCTTGTCTCTTCTTGCTTCTCCTCTCACTCCCTTTCTTCTTATCCTCATCCTTCTTCTCTTCTTATTTCTTATCCTTGCTACCAGTTGCCTTGGAGGATTGATGTAACACCCCCAAATCCGGGGTCGGGGATCCGGGTTGTCACGAGTTCCATTTCCCTTAACAACACCCAATCTTAATAAATAATCAACTACTCTGTACTGTGACCCCACAATAAACACACACACCACAAGTTATAGTCTCAGAGATGAATATCCAAAAATAATCACAAGTCGTTTTATTCCACAATTATATGCCAATACACCTTAAACAGGTTTCTGAATAAATTTACATTTCTTTGCCATTATTACAATTCATAAATATACATAATCTGATACATCAAAAGTTGAAAGCCTAGCCTATTGGTAGTTCCTACCTCAGCTATGGCGGCATCAGTGCTTCTAGAAAACTGCGGAACGTCTCCTAACCTCTTGCGAATCGGGAGCTTGGTCCGGTTCATCTTGTCTATCTGATGTTGTGTGATGAAAGAAGAAAGCAAGGGTGAGCAGCAAGCCCACCAAAATAATATGTATAATGATTAACAATATATGAGCCTTCTCATAGTACTCATGAAAGTCTTGGTCAAAAGAAATGAACCAAGTTGATATCTTAATGCGATGAAGTCGCAAAATATTCAGTATATATATATACATATATACTTTTCAAAATATTGGAAGTCCTCTTCCATGCACAATATACACAAAGTCCCAGTGTATAACTGTATAAAAAAAATATCGTTGCAAGGTGATCTCATATATCTAACCTTATCTCAACGTTTTTCTGAAAATCTTTGTCATTCATAAGACAATTATTAATTAGATATAAGTTTAAAAGATGAAGTTACAAGATACCCCAATATACTTATATCTTTCCCAAATACTACTTGAACTACCACCGTTCAAGTTATAATTAGCTTCAAAAGTTCATCACATAGATGAGACTATAAGGCAAGATTTGAATAGATTAAATCTTTAAAATATTATCAAAATAAAATGAAGTTACGAGATACTTCATTTGATGTAAACATCATTTTGAAAACTTGACCCTGCCAACACTCAACAATCGCCCAACCGTAGCCTTTCTATCGAAGTGCTCTGGGTAGTGTTGCAGAAATTATCCAATTGGATGATGAACTCATTACGGGAGTTTTCCGCGCCAGGAAGACCACTTACGATGATCAGTCGTAGTAGTACAACCCCACCATTTTCTACATGTAGAGGAGAACCTGTCGGATTTACTTGTCAACCGAACACTGAACTCCTAAGGAATGGACCGCCTTAGCGGAACTTCCAGGCCATTTGGGCCAATATAATAAGGCTGGGCCGGCGCTACTCGGCCACTTACGCCACTCCTAGTTCAGATAAAATCCATGACTCTGAAACGTAAAGCTTGTCCCCACTTTCCCCCAAGTAGAAACTTGTTGATACGGCTCCACCAAGAAGTCGTATCTATTTGGAAAGGAGAACTCACCGATATTTCCCAGGCGATGCCTGTTAATGGATTAACTTGTTCCAAGAATTTTACTTCCCGAGTGTTGGGTAAGTAATCAATTCATTTATCAAAACAGCAACCTTGTTGCGAATATAAAACACACCACAGAGCCGGATCCCTCAGGTTTTGAGCGAGTATTTAAATCCCCTTCGAAAGGAGGATCTTAAAAAAAATGAGTTTTGGGATCCGCTCTAACTTTTAAAAAAATCATTTTGAAGACTCGCAAAACATTTTTAAGAATGTTTGGAGTGAAGCTGATTTAATGAAGTAAATCAGTCCCCAGAATATTTAGAAAATGTCTGAATATTATTATTTAAATAATATTCCCATAAAGAATAATCTTTATAAAATAATTGAAGTAGAAGTATTAAAACTTATACTTGAAATGAATAACAAATAATCAAAGATATACTTATACGAAAGTAATATCTTTATTTGAATAATCAAAAGTAAGTTTGATTATCGACACCTTATTCTTTAATACAATAAAGAATATTATTAAGTAATAAGCGGAGTCATAATACCTCGAATGAATACTATAAATAATATTCATAAAATAAAGGAGTCATACATCCTCAAATGAATATTCAAGTAATATTCAATAATAATATAAACTGAGTCATAAGCCCTCGAATGAATATTCAAATAATATTCAAATAATAAAATAAACTGAGTCATAAGCCCTCGAATGAATACTCAAATTAATATTCAATTAAGTAAAATAAAGGTATCGAATAAACCTTATTCGATCCATAGTTTTAAAAACTATATCCATATATATATAAATATATATATATATATATAATATACTCGGGAACATCGACTCCCGGTTTAGAAATATGTTCACCTTTTATCCCCTATACTAAGGGTATACGCAACTACTTGCTTATTTCTAGCATAGGTATTATGCAACTATAAGCATTGAAATCAACAGATAGATAACCAGATTACGAAACAGACATGCATATATACCATATCAGCATGCTCCAATATATCGCAAAATTTGCTAATAACAATCATGCACTATCACAAGATAATGCATATACATATATTTACATCACAACAACAGTATATCGGGTAGAAAACTTGCCTGAGCGACTGGGGGTTACGAATGGCTCGGGACGAGTCTGGTAACCTATAAACAACAAGTAAGTTGGAATTAAACCAAAGTCACTTGTAAATCTATACTCTAACCAACTCATACTCTAACGCTCGTTTTGCGCTTACTGATTCTCTTAAGTCACTCGAGTACCCTCGGCTCCACCATTTTTAATAATTTAACCTTTACGAGTTTTAAGGCGATTCCTTCGCGAGTGTCTTACCAACTGCCTAACACACTTACCATAAATGTTTCATGCATTAATTAACCCTTTTTGGTCTTTAACCTATGTTTCAAAGTAAGGAGAGGGGAAAAGTTTCGTTCGCGAAACGCCGTTACTTGAAACGGTCGTTTCTCCTAAACCGTGCATCGGAATCGAACGAACTACATATCAAAACGAAGCTCGTAACATGAGCTATCTAAACATGGCAGTGGTCATAATCTAGCAGGGGGTTCTCGGGTCCTAATGTTATGCACAAAAACAGTCCAAAGAAAATCGGACGTTACGACGGCTATGTTTACGCGATTACCAATGTTTAAACTACTCCAATTAACCACCAACCAACTCATAACCATCAATACAACAAAACTTCACCTAAACCATACCACATCAGTCCATAATCTCCAAGGTTTTCAACTCAAACAACCACAATCAAGACCTATGAACTATAATCAAGCTTCAATTACCAAAAACACTTCCAAATCAAACCAAACTACTAATAATCACAATCCATGCTTCTCATTTCACAACACCAACCATTAAACTTACTAACAAATAAAGTAAAGGCTAGGGTTTGAAGTTTATACCTTCCTTGGGAGGTGTTAAGTTGCTAGGAAGCCTTAGGGAGCCTCCAACAAGCTTGATCTTTCCAAAGAAATCAAGAACACAAAGTTAGGCTTTGAAGTTTCTAAAAGTCCGATTTAAAGAACTGTAAAAATGATGGTCTTATCATGATTATTTGGACGAGACTTGTGAACAAGAGTTGTAGGACATCTCAATACCTTTCCAATGAGCTATAGAACACAATATTTGAGTGAGAAATGAAGGAGATACAGCAGTTTTAGTGTTCTGGTTCTGTTTTGGCCGAGAGCATGAAGAACAATGCCTTGGTTTCTTTTTGATTTTGATGAAAAATGATTTGCTTGGCTTGGTTGGTTTGATTTTTGTGTTTGTTTTAGTAAATTACCTAGTTGCCCTTGATTTTGTGTGGTTAAAAAGCCACCACATCTCCTTCCTTCCCATGTCATGCTTGTGTCATCCTCATGATGTCATCCTCCCCTCCTTATCCTCTTCTCATTGGTTGGGTGACATCATCCTCTCTAATCCCTTTGATTAACTTCCTAATTGTTTGCCTAATGACCGCTGATCTGTTATACGGTTCGCTTAACTTTCGTTTTCGTTTATCGTTTGAAGGATCATACCCGAGATCTTATTACTTAGGTTCCCTTAACCTTTCTCAATATATTATATTCCTTTTATGATCTTCTCCTATAATCCTTTAATTTAAATCCTTTTTATCCTGTTACCTTTTTCTCAAATCTTTCCGTATCTAGTGTATTTCCGGGAAAAATCAAAGTGTTCGGATTTGGATTCTGACGATCTTTACATACACTTATATCCCATATAAAGTACTAATAAAATCTCAGAATATCCATATCAGAACCCCTACATAGTGTGGCATGAAAAATTTTCTCATTCAGCAAAAACACTATTCATAAGGGTTTCAAAAATTTCCCAAAAATTGGGGTTATTACAGTCACCCCTCCTTAAAAGGATTCCGTCCCGGAATCAGATAGAAAATGAATAGGGATACTCTCTTAGCATTGCACTTTCTAACTCTCGAGTAAATTTTCCCACATTGTGGTTCTACCATCAAACTCTTACTAGTTTGATAACCCTTCTCCTAAGCACTCGTTCCTTTTTACTCTATACCCTTCCTGGTTGCTCCATATAGGTTACGTCTGGTTGCATGTCTATGCGCTCATATGCCCCTATTTGTCTGGCATCCGAATTACACTTCCTTAACATTGATACGTGGAACACGTTATGAACTTGCTACAGGTTCGGGGGTAGGGCTAGCTCATATGCTAACTTCCCAAACGTCTAAATATATCCAAGGGTCCAACAAATTGTAGACTTAGCTTTCCTTTCTTTCCGAACCTCATCAATCCTTTTTCAAGGGTTTCCAAGGGGATACCTATAACATTACTAGGCCCCCTATTTCATACTCTTTGTCCTTTTTGAGTCAAATCAGCATACCTCTTATGTCCATCTTGGGTTACTACCAGCCGTCCTCTGATTAGATCTATTATATCCCTGGTCCTTTGGACTACTGCGGGTCCGAGCATCTTGCGCTCTACAACTTCATCCTAACATAAGGGAGATCGACATTATCTTCCCTCAAGGATCTCATAAGGTGACACCTCGATAATGACATATGATCTATTGTCGTGATATAACTAAATCCGCGTTAAGTGATCATTCCCAATTTTTTCAAGTCTATTGCACAGACTCTCATTATAGCGTTTAGCATTAGAGCTTTTGCTTCTCAATACCCATTCTTTTCGAGTTCGTAATCGCTACTACCTTCCGTTCCTAATATTATACTGGTTATACTTTTGCTCGTTAGCGTTCTATAACCTTTTAATAACCACGTCAACCTTAGTATTACGAATGTGTTCCCATTCTGAATACCACCATAACTTTACTACTCCTTTTTCAGCTGTTTCTATTTTCGAAAGCTTAATCCTTCATATAGAAGTAAAAGAATTTATTGAGAGATCACTATGATCATGAACACTTGTTATCTCGCATAGTTAGTACAGAAGGTGGCCAGCCTTTAGTACTTGACAAGCAATTAAACAATAGTTGGTATCCTACTAGGCTTCTATCACACAGATAGACAGTCATTCGGCAATACCTCCCCTTCTGGAAGGGTTGTTCTTCTCAACTTACATGAAATGAAAAGAAGAGAAAAGAACGAACTGAAGAGAATTGTATATATAAAAAAAATATACTGCCACAAAATATCTGGCTTGGAACCTACCTCTGAACTATAGAGGTTTGTCATAGGAGAACAAAACATATACGTATTTATATCAGCATCAAGTATTATAGCATCGTATTTCCCATGCCTGAATATTTCTATTCCGTCCATCATTCTATGGACCCATGCTCTTCCTCGAGCTTATACACAATCACCTTTGAAACTCCCTCGATTTCGAAAATCGAACCTGGGATCTCATTTTAGACATCACTGTTACTAGAGTTCTATGCTTTCACCGCAACCTTCCTCATATAGTAATACGACTCTCTTTTCATAAGAGGGAATAAATATTCAATAGGTAGATACTCTACTTAATTAGTCTATCAATGATAACTTATACACTACCACGACCCGTTTAGTGGTACTCAATCTCAACATCCATTCCAATACAACTCTCACGGTTGTAATCAGCTCGTTACTCGCAGAATCATTGCTGCCTTACTATGGTCCACCACTGACCCACTGTCATCATTCACTTTCCATGAAATCTTAATAGCTAACCATACGGAGTCCATACATGTCGTATCAAATCCTTCTAAGGAGGTAACATAATCACCATTTCTGATTCATGAAGAACACTCCTGATCTCAAAGGTTCGTTTAGTCCTTTTGAAACATGGTCCAGGCTCATTCTCAAGATAGTACCTTCTAAGATAGATAGCCCGCTCATGGTGATTACACGAATTAAACCTTTACCAACTACTATTACGGCTGGGTATTGCACAGTCATCAGAAGGAATGTCAATCTTCCAAACCATAATACAACCTTCACAGTTTTAACCATCATCACTGTATTCTTTTGGCACAAGCGCCTATAATTATCCTCTTACCTTTAAAGTGTCGGCCACCTCTTTGGCCTTTCCTGATAGTAAAATTTCCTTACAGTCAATGTCACTTTAACCATCTCCAAATAAATTTTCTACCTTATTTCAATCACAGCTTATGTGAAAATGCTTTCCTTAAAATCTGATGAGTAAAAAAAAAATCACCATTTTTCCATAAGTTATTGCCTCAGTCTTTAGAGGTTAATCACTGTCATGACTGACTCTCAATCATAATTAGAACATCTTTTATCTTAAGTCCTAATTGCCCTGAATAATTTCGACCATTACTGGTTCGATCCATACTTTCTCGTGGTTTAACACGTGCCCCACTTGGCAACATTATAATTACATCATATTTCCTTTATCAACATTTATATTCTTGAAAATTTTGAATATTACCTTTCTCCTTGTAAAACCTCTAAGTTATCCTTCAATCGTTCCTCCTGTATTCCCTAGATACAGGGCATATTAAAATACCATTTACTATTACTAGAACCATTGTCTATATACTTCTGAAAAATTTCTCCACTGATTCTTAAAGGTTGTTGCTACATTAACCCTTTCCAAATCATACTGTCAAAACTCATACTGTCCCTATTAAGGGTGAAATTCCAACCTTTATGCATTCCCCTAGGATTCATTTTAAGTTACCGATGTTCTATCCTTAATTCCACCTTTAAAAGGTACCTGCATCCTTCCATGGATAAATCAAGTCATATATCCCTGATAAGGGTGTCTTATTCAATCATTCCCACCTCGATAGTCTATACCTAACTTCATAATAGCATCCTTATTCAAATTGAGGTCAATCCATATGGCCTCCAAAAGATAACAATGGTCATCCACTTTTCTTTCTTGATTTGGTAATGATAACATGGATGTTCTGGAAGATATTGGTCATGTTCAACGTGAACTTCTTCTTAATAATTCCTTATTTACTTTTGTTGTTTATCTCAACAGTCATCTCAATGTTGGGATATCTTTCATATCTGGCGTCTCCCTTTCTGGGTATCATGCCACCGGTCTTACACTTTACCTTCTTGAAGGTCACTTCCTTCACCCAATTTTCTTAATTTCTTACTTTCTTGTCTCCTCAGTCTATCCGCGTCTCATTATTTATCCTTCGAATTATCTCAAGGTTTCCTCGAATCTTCCCAACTTACAGGGGATAAAATATATATATCTCTTATACCTTCAACCATCAATTTAACTCATGGTGAATCACTCTCATCTGGATGATTACATACTTTTCTATTTCTATTTCTACGAGTCTTTAGGGTTTCCTCATACCCAACTCCCTTATCATTCCTCAAACTCTCTTGCCTTTATATTCCTTTCTCTTATCGTTATTTCATGAACCAACACAACATAAGCATTGATTTCAAACATCCCGTCATTCTGGATTCGTGTCTTCAGAACGAATCTTGATAACTTTTACAACTTAGATTCATAATTCATCATACTCGTCTGCCTTTGTTCTGGCTCTTAAGCTTTTACACTATCTCCATGACCTTGGGAAGTACTTTCCTGAAAACAATTGACTGAACTTAAATCAGTTTATTATAATCTCTTGCTCCGTGCCTTCCTTGGCCTTTCACCAGCGGGTGGTCTCTCTCTTAGGAGGGTAAGTGACAAAACAGTCTTTTGTGGTTCGTCAATCATTTAGAATCTCAAATGATTCATCTATTTCCTTTAGCCAGGCTCTTGCCTCGACTGGGTCAGCTTGTTCCTTGGAACTCTGAGAGCTTAGCGACTTAAAGGTCATGAAAGAATTTCCCACCGCACTGTCTCCTCAGGGTGGTGGTTGGGGATAATAGTCTAAGTTCTCTTTAGACAGGTCCATGAATTGCCGTATAGGGGTACCATCTCGGGTCTCCTTTCCTTACTCGACTTTTGTTTCCTCAGTCTAAATATTTCTTCCTACTCCCCATAATTGGGGTCATCTTACATAATTTAAATCCTCATTTTCCACTTCATCATGTTATGGGTTCCTTTTGTCTTGGTGGCAACCTCCCTGACTATCACGTTCAGGGTTTGCTCTAACTCTTATTCCTCAAACTAGCTTTCATCTAAGATTTCATCTTTAAGCTCTTAAACCTTTGGAACCCAAATTCTATAGGAATACCTCATTATTCCCTTATCATCTCTCTCGGTATTAATCTCATACCTATTTGTTGGCTCTCTGCCTTCATTCATCACTTTTACTGGCACAATATGTTCTTTTCCAATACTTCGGGCTGTATTGCTATCTGAAACAGCTTTTCGGTACCGGCTCCGGTTACCTTCACTACTATTTCCATTTTCTCAAAATCTCTTATAAACTCTCCAAAAGACATTATCATCTTGAGTCTCTCCTTTTTACTAAGGGCATCAGCCACCATATTGGCTTTCCCCGAATGATAAAGAATCTCCCAATCATAATTCTTGATCAGCTCTAACCGCCTCCTCTGGCGTATGTTGAGCTCTTTCTACGTAAGAATGTACTAGAGCTCCTATGGTTTGTGAATCTCACACTTCTCTCCATACAAGTAGTGCCTCAAATCCTTAGGGCAAAACTATTGCCACGAGCCCAAGCTCATGGGTGGGGATATCGAATTTTAAATTCCCTTAATTGTCTTGACGCAGACGCGATTATCTTGCTGTGCTATATAAGAAGCACCCTAATTCCTTATGCGAAGTGTCACTTACAAATCACAAAATCTCCTTTTTCCCTCCGGCAACGCCAACATAGGGGCCGTCACCAACCTTTGCTTCAGTTCTTAAAAGCTGTTCTCGCATTTCTCTGCCTATTCGAACTTCTCAGTCTTATGAGTAAGCCGCGTTAAAGGGGCTACTATCTTTACAAACTTGAACGAACCTCTGGTAGTGACCGACCAATCCTACCTCTGGTAGTCGACCTAACCATGGTCATCAATTTATCAGTGGTCTTTTATTCATTCTTGTCAGGATCCTCCATGGGATCCTTCTCAGCAACTATCCCTTCTAGGACATCCTCAACCGCTACATTCTCAATATCAACATCATCCGGTCCTGCATTAGGACACTCTATCGGATCCACAATCCGATCTCCAATTAGTAATAAACATCATCGCGCTGTTGCTCCTCAACCTCAGGGTTCGGAGTCCCGCTACCATCTACGATAACGAACTACGCTTCTATCGCTACATTTATAAGGGTTCCCATAAGGGTTTTAACTGTCAGTACTACGTTAGGTAGTCCGACTATGAACTTGGCAAGAGTTCTTATTATCTTAGTGAACTTATTATCTTAACGTCCCATCATCTCTGAGGTTTATAACGCTTAGCTCTGATACCATTTCTGTAACACCCCCAAATCCGGGGTCGGGGATCCGGGTTGTCACGAGTTCCATTTCCCTTAACAACACCCAATCTTAATAAATAATCAACTACTCTGTACTGTGACCCCACAATAAACACACACACCACAAGTTATAGTCTCAGAGATGAATATCCAAAAATAATCACAAGTCATTTTATTCCACAATTATATGCCAATACACCTTAAACAGGTTTCTGAATAAATTTACATTTCTTTGCCATTATTACAATTCATAAATATACATAATCTGATACATCAAAAGTTGAAAGCCTAGCCTATTGGTAGTTCCTACCTCAGCTATGGCGGCATCAGTGCTTCTAGAAAACTGCGGAACGTCTCCTAACCTCTTGCGAATCGGGAGCTTGGTCCGGTTCATCTTGTCTATCTGATGTTGTGTGATGAAAGAAGAAAGCAAGGGTGAGCAGCAAGCCCACCAAAATAATATGTATAATGATTAACAATATATGAGCCTTCTCATAGTACTCATGAAAGTCTTGGTCAAAAGAAATGAACCAAGTTGATATCTTAATGCGATGAAGTCGCAAAATATTCAGTATATATATATACATATATACTTTTCAAAATATTGGAAGTCCTCTTCCATGCACAATATACACAAAGTCCCAGTGTATAACTGTATAAAAAAAATATCGTTGCAAGGTGATCTCATATATCTAACCTTGTCTCAACGTTTTTCTGAAAATCTTTGTCATTCATAAGACAATTATTAATTAGATATAAGTTTAAAAGATGAAGTTACAAGATACCCCAATATACTTATATCTTTCCCAAATACTACTTGAACTACCACCGTTCAAGTTATAATTAGCTTCAAAAGTTCATCACATAGATGAGACTATAAGGCAAGATTTGAATAGATTAAATCTTTAAAATATTATCAAAATAAAATGAAGTTACGAGATACTTCATTTGATGTAAACATCATTTTGAAAACTTGACCCTGCCAACACTCAACAATCGCCCAACCGTAGCCTTTCTATCGAAGTGCTCTGGGTAGTGTTGCAGAAATTATCCAATTGGATGATGAACTCATTACGGGAGTTTGCCGCGCCAGGAAGACCACTTACGATGATCAGTCGTAGTAGTACAACCCCACCATTTTCTACATGTAGAGGAGAACCTGTCGGATTTACTTGTCAACCGAACACTGAACTCCTAAGGAATGGACCGCCTTAGCGGAACTTCCAGGCCATTTGGGCCAATATAATAAGGCTGGGCCGGCGCTACTCGGCCACTTACGCCACTCCTAGTTCAGATGAAATCCATGACTCTGAAACGTAAAGCTTGTCCCCACTTTCCCCCAAGTAGAAACTTGTTGATACGGCTCCACCAAGAAGTCGTATCTATTTGGAAAGGAGAATTCACCGATATTTCCCAGGCGATGCCTGTTAATGGATTAACTTGTTCCAAGAATTTTACTTCCTGAGTGTTGGGTAAGTAATCAATTCATTTATCAAAACAGCAACCTTGTTGCGAATATAAAACACACCACAGAGCCGGATCCCTCAGGTTTTGAGCGAGTATTTAAATCCCCTTCGAAAGGAGGATCTTAAAAAAAATGAGTTTTGGGATCCGCTCTAACTTTTAAAAAAATCATTTTGAAGACTCGCAAAACATTTTTAAGAATTGTTATGGATAAAAAGCTAAGGTTACTACTTGCTGTATTTAATACTAAGATTCGGGAGCTCAAGGCCTTTAATGGCTGCTCTCGTACTTCGTAGCTTAATTCTGCCTTTACGAGATGCCTACGTATCTCTGTGAATTAGAGAATCAAGCCAAAAAACGTAGTTCTGATTTGTGGGGTGAGACCCCTTATATAGATGTTGGTGGTCCTTGAATTGGACTTGGTATAGGAGACTTGGTGGGCAAGTCTCATAATTAGAATGGACTTTGGAGTCCTAGATAGTAGGAAACTGATTCCTTATCCTTTTAGGTCCCCTTGAGGCTTATCTATAAGGATTTATATCCTTATCAGGACTCTTCTCAACAGCTGATTTTTCCCTTATTAATTAATTACGAAATTAATTAATAATCAGGGCTTTTGGGCCATTTTTATTCGACCAGACCTGATCTGATCCATCAGGCTTAACCTTTCTGGTCTGAATATCATACATCTTCATATTGGGCCTAGCAGCCCATTAATTATAAAATCAGGACTTATTTATCCCTATCATTTGCCCCCCAACTTTTGGGAAACATTGATTAGGTTTCGCAGAAGTTAAATCTATTCGTTCCCTTACAGGGTTTCGTTTTTGCGTAAAGTGTGAGCC